>NW_026992321.1:0-142020 GCF_028769735.1 Zonotrichia leucophrys gambelii | reverse complement strand
CCCGCAAAAAACCCCCAAAACAGCCCCAAAAAATCCTCAAAACAACCCCCAAAAATCCCCCAAAGCAGCTCCAAAAAGTCCCCAAAACAGCCCCAAAAAATCCCCAAAACAGCCCCTCAAAAAGCTCCCAAAAATCCCAAAAACGACCCCCAGAAAATCCCCAAAAAATCCTCAAAACAACCCCCAAAAATCCCCAAAACAGCCCCCCAAAAATCCCTAAAACAGCCCCAAAACAGCTTCCAAAAATCCCCAAAACAGCCCCAAATATCCCCAAAACAGCCCCAAAAAATCCTCAAAACAGCCCCCCCAAAAAGCTCCAAAAATCCCCAAAACAGCCCCTCAAAAAGCTCCCAAAAATCCCAAAAACAACCCCCAGAAAATCCCCAAAACAGCCCCCAAAAATCCCCAGAACTCACCAAAACAACCCGCAAAAAAACCCCAAAACAGACCCAAAAAATCCTCAAAACAACCCCCAAAAATCCCCCAAACCACCCCCAAAACAGCCCCCCAAAAATCCCCAAAACAATTCCCAAAATAGCTCTAAAAATCCCCAAAACAGCCCCCAAAAATCCCCAAAACAGCCCCAAAAAAACCCCAAAAATCCCCCCATACAATCCCCCAAAACAGCCCCAAAAAATCCCATAAACAACCCCCAAAAAATCCCCAAAAATCCCAAAAATAGCCCCCAAAAATCCCCTCAAGGACCCCCAAAAATCCCCTCAGGGACCCCCAAAAATCCCCTCAAGGACCCCCAAAAATCCACTCAGGGACCCCCAAAAATCCACTCAAAGACCCCCAAAAATCCACCCAAAGACCCCCAAAAATCCACTCAGGGCCCCCCAAAAATCCCCTCAGGGACCCCCAAAATCCCCTCAAGGACCCCCAAAATCCCCTCAGGGACCCCCAAAAACCCCTCAGGGACCCCCAAAAATCCCCTCAAGGACCCCCAAAAATCCCCTCAAGGACCCCAAAAATCCCCTCAGGGACCCCCAAAAATCCACTCAAAGACCCCCAAAAATCCCCTCAAGGACCCCCAAAAATCCCCTCAAGGACCCCCAAAAATCCACCCAGGGACCCCCAAAAATCCCCTCAAAGACCCCCAAAAATCCCCTCAGAGACCCCCAAAAATCCACCCAAAGACCCCCAAAAATCCCCTCAGGGACCCCCAAAAATCCACTCAGGGACCCCCAAAAATCCCCTCAGCCCCTCCCATAACTCACTCAGGACCCCCCAAACCTCTCCAGAGACCCCCACCCAAATTCCTCCTGGTCTTCCCAGTGACCCCTCCCCCAAATCCCTCTCAAGGACCCCCAAAAATCTCCTCAGGGACCCCCAAAAATCCCCCCAGGTCCCCCCAATTCACTCAGGACCTCCACAGCCTCTCCAGGGACCCCCACCCCAGTTTTTTGGGTTCTTCCCAGGGACATCCCCCTCCCCTAAATCCCCCTCAGGGACCCCCAAATATCCATCCAGCGCCCCCCAATTCCCTCAAGACCCCCACAGCCTCCCCAGTGCCCCCCCCCCAAATCCCCCTCAGGGACCCCCAAAAATCCCCAAAGCCCCTCAGGGCTCCCCCCCCCACCCAGTTCGCTCAGGAGCTCCACAGCCCCCCCGGAGACCCCCACCCAAATTCCTCGGGGTCCCCCCAAATCTCCATGGGGTGTCCCTCTGTCCTTCCACAGTCCCCCCCCTCACAGACCCCCCAAATTCCTCCGTGCCCCCCAAGACCCCCCCCCCACCCAAACCCCCCCCATTCCCGCCTCACTCACGTCCCCGCCTGGCGCAGGGAGTGGATCAGGATCTTGTCCACCTCCTCCATGGTCGGGGGGGTCCCCAAATTTTGAGGGGGCAAAAATTTGGGGAGATTTGAGGGGGTTCCCTCACAGAGCGCGCGGCCGCCGCTCACGTGAGGGGAAAGGGGCGGGGCTCCGAGCGCGGGGTACAATGGGAGTTGTAGGCAGCTGCCGGGGAACCGCGGGGCATGACGGGAGTTGTAGGCCTCAGTAGCGGAGCATGACGGGACTCGTAGGCGGCAGTGGCGGAGCATGATGGGAGTTGTAGGCCTCGGTGGAGAAGCATGATGGGAGTTGTAGGCAGCAGTGCTGAAACCTTGAGGCATGACGGGAGTTGTAGGCGGCAGAGTGTGGCGGGAAAAGGCGGGAAAATGGCGAGGGGGTTCCGTGAGGGGATGGAGCCTGTGGGGAATGTGAGGGGAAGGAATGGCACCCAGCCGGTGTTTGAGGGGAAAATGGTGCCCGTGAGGGATGGGAGAGCAGGAAATGCCGCCTGTGGGGTGTGAGGGGCAGCTCAGGGGGGAGATGGAGCCTGTGAGGGCGGTGAGGGAATGGAACCTGTGAGGGGAGGAATGTGTGAGGGGAGGATGTGGCACCAGGGGACACGTTGAGGGTGGCCTTGGCGGTGCGGAAGGAATGATGGGAATCGATGGCTTTTGAGGGTTTTTCCCGACCTGAATAATTCTGTGATTTTGTGCAAGCGGCACCTGCAGGGCCTGAGGGGGAAATGCGCCGGTCCGGCGACGCTGTGACACCCGCGAGGCATGACGGGAGTTGTAGGCGGCGGCGTGTGGCGGGAAAAGGCGGGAAAATGGCGGGCGGGGGCCGTGAAGGGAGATGGAGCCTGTGGGGAATGTGAGGGGAAGGAATGGATTCCCACATGCGTCCGGCGCTGTAATGAACGCACCAACTTTACAGCTTTCACAAAAGTTGTGGTGTTTTGTTTATTTACACAAAACATTGTAGGCAGCGGTGGAGGGGCATGACAGGAGTCCTAGGCAGCGGGCCTGGAACCGCGGAGCATGATGGGAGTTGTAGGCCTCAGTAGCGGTGCATGATGGGAGTTGTAGGCGCTGGCATGTGGCGGGAAAAGGCGGGAAAATGGCGGTCGGATTCCGTGAGAGGAGATGGAGCCTGTGGGGAATGTGAGGGGAAGGAATGGCACCCAGCCGGTGTTTGAGGGGAAAATGGTGCCCGTGAGGGGTGGGAGAGCGGGAAGTGCCGCCTGTGGGGTGTGAGGGAAAGCGGAGGGGGAAATGGAGGCCGTGAGGGCGGTGGGGGAATGGAACCTGTGAGGGGAGAATGTGTGAGGGGAGGATGTGTATGAAAAATGCGTATTTTATAATTGGGTTTTCGCAAGTATTCAAATTCAAACTGTTAGGATTAGGAGAAAGAAGTTTAAGATGACCAGATAGAATCCTGTATTTGAATAACATTTATTCATCATGAAGTGTATAAATATTCATTATTCATTATGATGTGTATGAATATGCAACAGGTTATTGTTTTTTAGGGTTAATTCTCTGTTAACTGTGCCTTTTTTTCAGGCTTATTTTACCCAGAAAAAGGTACCAAGACATCGGTAATTCTTTGTATTTAGTGTCTTATATTGTCCTAATTCAATTTGTCCAAATTAATATTGCTCTAGTTGTCGAAATTGTTATTACTCTAATTGCATTACTGTTTTTAGTGACAATTTTATTATTATTAAGCTTTTAAAACTTTACAAACAAATGGTGGGCGTTTATCACACACCTGTCCCCACGTGTCCCCTCTGTCCCCTCCCCCCCTCTCTTGTCCCCTCCCCCTCCTCCCCTCCCCCCACGTGCCCAGCGCTGCCCCTCCCCCCTCCCCGTTAATCCCCGTTAATCCACAGCCGGGATGAGCCGGGACCGAGCCCTGGATAGGCCGGGGAGGGACCCCCGAGCCCACCGACCCTGAGACCCCCGAGACCCCCTAAATACCCCCTGACCCCCCCTAAGCCTCCTAAATACCCCCGGACCCACCCTGAGACCCCTAAATACCCCCGGACCCACCCTGAGACCCCTAAATACCCCCGGACCCCCCGAAACAGCCCCTGAAACCTCGTAAACACCCCCGAACACACCCTGGACCCCCCTAAATACCCCCCGACCCCCCCTAAGCCTCCTAAATACCCCCTGACCCCTCCTAAGCCTCCTAAATACCCCCGGACCCACCCTGAGACCCCTAAATACCCCCGGACCCCCCCCTGAACCCCCCGAAACAGCCCCTGAAACCTCGTAAACACCCCCGAACACACCCTGGACCCCCCTAAATACCCCCGACCCCCCCTAAGCCTCCTAAATACCCCCAACCCCCCCCCCCCAAATACCCCCGAACAACCCTAAATACCCCTGAACCCTCTAAATACCCCCTGAACCCTCTAAATACCCCCTGAAACCCCCTAAATACCCCCTCAACCCTCTAAATACCCCCTGAATCCCTCTAAATACCCCCCTAAATACCCACCTGAACACCCCTGAACCCCCCTAAATACCCCTAAATACCCCCTGACCCACCTGAACAACCCTGAACCCCCCTAAATACCCCCTGAACCCCCCTAAATACCCCCTGAACCCCGTAAATACCCCCTGACCCACCCAAACAACCCTGAGCCCCCATAAATACCCCCTGAACCCCCATAAATACCCCCTGAGACCCCTAAATACCCCCCGGAGCCCCCTAAATACCCCTAAATACCCCCTGACCCACCCGAACAACCCTAACCCCCCCCTAAATACCCCTGAAACCCCTTAAATACCCCTGAACCCCCATAAGTACCCTCTGAACTACTAAATACCCCCTGACCCCTCCTAAATACCCTAAATACCCCCTGACCACCGAACACCCTGAACCCCCTAAATACCCCCAAACCCCCATAAAACCCCTGACCCCCCTAAATACCCCCTGAACCCATACCCCTGACCCCCAATTACCCCTAAGACCCAGACCCCCCCAATACCCCCTGAAACCCCAAACCCCCCCATCAATCCCCCTGACCCAAACCCCCCCGATCATCCCTCAGATCCCAATCCCCTGACCCCAAATCCCTTGAGACCGGGACCCAAAACCTCCCGGACCCCCCCCAAAAATGTCAGAGTCAGAGGAGAATGGAGATGGTGAGTTTGGGGGGGTCCCTGAGGGTTTGGGGGGGTCCATCAAGATTTGGGGGGGTCCATAAAGATTTTGGGGTGTCCAGAAAGATTTGGGGGGGTCCATAAAGATTTGGGGGGGGTCCATAAAGATTTTGGGGTGTCCAGAAAGATTTGGGGGGGTCCAGAAAGATTTGGGGGGGGTCCATAAAGATTTGGGGGTGTCCCTGAGGATTTTAGGGGGGGAGTCCAGGAGGGGTTGGGGGTCCTTGAGGATTTGGGGGGATCCATAAAGATTTCGGGGTGTCCAGGAAGGTTTGGGGAAGTCCTGGAAGATTTGGGGGGGGGGGGTCCAGAAAGAATTGGGAGAATGCATAAAAATTTGGGGGTGTCCATAAAAGTTTGGGGGGGTCCGGAAAGATTTGGGGGGGGGGTCCAGGAGGGGTTGGGGTATCCAGAAAGATTTGGGGGATCCTGAAAGGTTTGGGGGTGTCCCTGAGGATTTTGGGGGGGGGTCCAGGAGGGGTAGGGGGTCCTTGAGGATTTGGGGGGGATCTATAAAGATTTTGGGGGGTCCATAAAGATTTTGGGGTGGTCCACAAAGATTTGAGGGGGGTCCATCAAGATTTGGGGGGGTTCATAAAGATTTTGGGGTGTCCAGAAAAATTTGGGGGGGTCCATAAAGATTTTGGGGTGTCCATAAAGATTTGGGGGGTCCAGAAAGATTTGGGGGGGGTCCATAAAGATTTGGGGGTGTCCATAAAGATTTGGGGGGGTCCATAAAGATTTGGGGGGGTCCATCAAGATTTGGGAGAGTCCATCAAGATTTGGGGGAGTCCATAAAGATTTGGGAGAGTCCATCAAGATTTGGGGGGGTCCGGAAAGGTTTAGGGGGCTCCATTAAGATTTGGGGGGTGTCCCTGAGGGTCTGGGGGGGATCCCTGAGGATTTTGGGGAGTCCCTGAGGGTTTGGGTGGGTCCTTAAGGGTTTTGGGGGGATTCTGGAAGGTTTTGAGGGGTCCCTGAGGGTTTTGGGGGTCCGGAAAGGTTTGGGAAGGTTCCATAAAAGTTTGGGGGGGGGTGCGGAAATATTTGGGGGTGTGCAGGAATGTTTGGGGGTGTCCATAAAGATTTGGGGGGGGTCCCTGAGGGTTTTGGGGGTGCCCCATGAAGGTTTTGGGGGGGTCCAGGACGGGTTGAAGGTTTTCAGGAGACATTTGGGGTGTTCTGGAAGATTTGATGAGATCCATAAAGATTTGGGGGGGTCCAGGAAGGTTTGGAGGGGTCCCTGAGTGTTTTGGGGGATCCCTGAGTGTTTTGGGGGGGGTCCAGGAGGATTTCGAGGTCCTGGAAGGTTTGAGGGAGGTCCATAAAGGTTTGGGGGTATCCATCAAAATTTGGGGATGTCCGGAAAGGTTTGGGGGGGGGGGGGTCCAGAACGGTTTGGAGGTGCCCAGAAAGGTTTTGGGGGGGGTCCCTGAGTGTTTTTGGACAGTTTTGGGGGTCCCCGAGGGTTTGGGGGCTCCATAAAGATTCGGGGGGGCCCCATAAAATTTTGGGGTGTCCCTGACCGCCCGTTCCCCCCGCAGGCCCCCCCAAGGATCTGTCCCCCTTGGCCGAGGCCCTGGGGCAGCCCCTGGGCTGGGGGAGCTCCGGGGGGGCTCCGGGGGGTCCCGAGACCCCCCCGGGGCAGCGGCAGCGCCGCCCCCCCCACCCCAAACACAAACCCCAGGGTGGGTCTGGGGGCGTCCATCGCTCCCCCCGCGCCCTCTTCTGCCTCCGCCTCAACAACCCCATCCGGAGAGCGGCCATCAGCATCGTGGAGTGGAAGTGAGGAGGGGTCTCCAGGGGCTTTGGGGGGCTCGGGGGGCTCAGGGGGGTTGGGGGGTCTGGGGGTGTTTGTGGGTCTGGGGGCGTCCATCGCTCCCCCCGCGCCCTCTTCTGCCCCTCTCCATCAGGAGAGCGGCCATCAGCATCGTGGAGTGGAAGTGAGGAGGGGTCTCCAGGGGCTTTGGGGGCTTCTGGGGGGTCTGGGGGCTCAGGGACTTTGGGGGGTTTTGGGGGGTCTGGGGGCTCAGGGGGGGTTTGGGGGTTTAGGGGCTTTGGGGTCTGGGGGCGTCCATCGCTCCCCTCGCGCCCATTTCTGCCTCCGCCTCAACAACCCCATCCGGAGGGCGGCCATCAGCATCGTGGAGTGGAAGTGAGGAGGGGTCTTAGGGTGTTTGGGGGGGGTCTGGGGGGGTTTTGGGGGGTCTGGGGGCTCAGGGGGGGTCTGGGGGGTTTTTGAGGGGTCTGGGGGCTCAGGGGGGGTTTGGGGTTTGGGGGTGTTTGTGGGTCTGGGGGTGTCCATCGCTCCCCCCGCGCCCTCTTCTGCCTCCGCCTCAACAACCCCATCCGGAGGGCGGCCATCAGCATCGTGGAGTGGAAGTGAGGAGGGGTCTCCAGGGGCTTTGGGGGCTTTTGGGGGGTCTGGAGGCTCAGGGGAGTTTGGGGGGTCTGGGGGGGTTTTGGGGGGTCAGGGGGGCTCAGGGGGGTTTGGGGGGTCTGGGGGGTTTGGGGGGTCTGGGGGCGTCCATCGCTCCCCCCGCGCCCTCTTCTGCCTCTGCCTCAACAACTCCATCCGGAGGGCGGCCATCAGCATCGTGGAGTGGAAGTGAGGAGGGGTCTCCAGGGGCTTTGAGGGCTTTTGGGGGGTCTGGGGGTGTTTTGGGGGGCTCGGGGAGCTGTGATCAGCATCATGAAGTGGAGGTGAGGAGGGGTCTGGGGGTGACAATCGTGGAGTGGAAATGAGTGGGGGGCTCAGTCTGGGGGCTGCCATCAACATCGTGGATTGGAAGTGAGTAGGGGGCTTGGGGGATTTGGGGGTCTGGGGGCTCTGGGGGGTTTTGGGGGGTCTGGGGGCTTTGGGGGGTTTGGGGCTGCCAATCGTGGGGTGGAATTGAGTGGGGGGCTCAGGAGGTTTGTGAGTCTGGGGGCTGCCATCAACATCGGGGATTGGAAGTGAGTAGGGGGCTTGGGGGATTTGGGGGTCTGGGGTCTCTGGGGGGGTTTTGGGGGGTCTGGGGGATTTGGGGGGTCTGGGGGCTTGGGGGGCTGTGATCAGCATCGTGGAGTGAAAGTGAGGAGGGGGCTTAGGGGGTTTGGGGTGTCTTGGGCTGCCAATCGTGGGGTGGAATTGAGTGGGGGGCTCAGGAGGTTTGTGAGTCTGGGGGCTGCCATCAAAACTGTGGATTGGAAGTGAGTGGGGGTCTGGGGGATTTGGGGGTCTGGGGGCTGTGCTCACCATCCTGGAGTGGAATTGAGTGGGGGGTCGGGGGGATTTGGGGTCCTTGCAGACCCCTCCCCACTCGCCCCCAGACCCTTCGACATCCTCATCCTCGCCACCATCTTCGCCAACTGCGTGGCCCTGGGGGTCTACATCCCCTTCCCCGAGGACGACTCCAACGCCTCCAACCACAACCTGGTGAGACCCCAGACCCACCTGGGCACGGGGAGGGACCCCAGACCCACCTGACAGACCCCAGACCCATCCGGGTACCCCCAGACCCACCTGGGCACGGGGAGGGACCCCAGACCCACTCGGGAGTGGGGAGAGACCCCAGACCCACCTGGGCACGGGGAGGGACCCCAGACCCACCTGGGTAACAGGGAGAGCCCCCAGACCCACCTGGGAGCAGGGAGAGACCCCAGACCCACCCAGGCACGGGGAGAGGACCCCAGACCCACCTGAGAGCAGGGAGAGACCCCAGACCCACCTGGGCACACCCAGACCCACCTGGGCATGGGGGGCTTTAACCACAACTTGGTGAGACCCCAGACCCATCTGGGAGTGGGGAAAGACCCCAGACCCACCTGGGAACGGGGAGAGACCCCAGACCCACCTGGGAGTGGGGAGAGACCCCAGACCCACCTGGGCACGGGGAGGGACCCCAGATCCACCTGGGTAATGGGGAGAGACCCCAGACCCACCTGGGAACGGGGAGAGACCCCAGACCCACCCAGGCACGGGGAGAGACCCCAGACCCACCTGGGCACAGGGAGAGACCCCAGACCCACCTGGGCACAGGGGGCTTCAACCACAACCTGGTGAGACCCCAGACCCATCTGGGGACCCCCAGACCCATCCGGGCACGGGGAGAGACCCCAGACCCATCTGGGCACGGGGAGAGACCCCAGACCCACCCAGGCACCCCCAGACCCACCCGGGCACGGGGAGAGACCCCAGACCCACCCAGAATGGGGGGCTTCACCCATCCTGGCACTGCCCTGGGGGGCTTCAACAACAACCTGGTGAGACCCCAGACCCACCCAGGAGCAGGGAGAGACCCCAGACCCATCCGGGTACCCCCAGACCCACCTGGGCATAGGGGGCTTCAGCCACAACCTGGTGAGACCCCAGACCAATCTGGGGACCCCCAGACCCATGCGGGCACAGGGAGAGACCCCAGACCCATCTGGGCACGGGGAGAGAGACCCCAGACCCATCTGGGAGGGGGGAAAGACCCCAGACCCACCTGGGCACACCCAGACCCACCTGGGCATGGGGGGCTTCAACCACAACCTGGTGAGACCCCAGACCCACCTGGGCACGGGGAGAGACCCCAGACCCACCTGGGGATGGGGGGCTTCAACCATAGCCTGGTGAGAGACCCCAGACCCACCCGGGCACCCCCAGACCCACCTGGGCACCCCCAGACCCACCCTGGACCCCCGGGCTGGGGGTGACACCTTGGGGAGGTCACAGAGGCTGTGGGGACACGGGGGTGACACCATAGGGAGGTGACAGAGGGTGGCACCGCAGGATGACACCTTGGGCAGGTGCCAGGGGGTGGCACCGTGGGGTGACAGCGGCTGTGGGGACACGGGGGTGGAGGTGACACCTTGGGGAGGTGACAGAGGGTGGCACCGTGGGGTGACAGTGGCTATGGGGACCCAGGGGAGTCCCTGTGACGCCCTGGGGAGGTGGCAGAGGGTGACACCTTGGGGAGGTGACAGAGGGTGACACCATGGGGAGGTGGCAGAGGGTGGCACCGTTAGGTGGCAGGGGCTGCGGGGGTGGAGGTGACACCATAGGGAGGTGACAAAGGGTGTGGGGACCCGGGGGTGTGGGTGACACCTTGCTGAGGTGACAGAGGGTGGCACTGTGGGGTGGCAGCGGCTGTGGGGACACCCTGGGGAGGTGACAGAGGGTGGCACCTTGGGGTGACAGTGGCTATGGGGACCCAGGGGTGTGGGTGACACCATGGGGAGGTGACAGAGGGTGGCACCTTGGGGTGACAGTGGCTATGGGGACACGGGAGTGCTGGTGACACCATGGGGAGGTGACAGAGGGTGACACCCTGGGGAGGTGCCAGGGGCTGTGGGGACCCAGGGGTGGGGGTGACACCCCAGAGGGTGGCACCGTGGGGTGGCAGGGACTGTGGGGACCCAGGGGAGTCCCTGTGACGCCCTGGGGAGGTGACAGAGGGTGGCACCTTGGGGTGACAGTGGCTGTGGGGACACAGGAGTGCTGGTGACACCATGGGGAGGTGACAGAGGGTGGCACCCTGAGGGGGTGACAGTGGCTATGGGGACCCAGGGGTGCCGGTGACACCATGGGGAGGTGACAGAGGGTGACACCTTGGGGTGACAGTGGCTATGGGGACCCAGGGGTGTGGGTGACACCATGGGGAGGTGACAGAGGGTGACACCTTGGGGTGACAGTGGCTATGGGGACACGGGAGTGCCGGTGACACCATGGGGAGGTGACAGAGGGTGACACCTTGGGGTGACAGTGGCTATGGGGACCCAGGGGTGCCGGTGACACCATGGGGAGGTGACAGAGGGTGACACCTTGGGGTGACAGTGGCTATGGGGACCCAGGGGGGGGGTGACACCATGGGGAGGTGACAGAGGGTGACACCCTGAGGGGGTGGCAGTGGCTGTGGGGACCCAGGGGTGGGGGTGACACCCTAGAGGGTGGCACCTTGGGGTGACAGTGGCTATGGGGACCCAGGGGTGCCGGTGACACCCTGGGGAGGTGACAGAGGGTGACACCGTGGGGAGGTGACAAAGGGTGTGGGGACCCGGGGGTGTGGGTGACACCTTGCTGAGGTGACAGAGGGTGGCACTGTGGGGTGGCAGCAGCTGTGGGGACACCCTGGGGAGGTGACAGAGGGTGGCACCTTGGGGTGACAGTGGCTATGGGGACCCAGGGGTGCCGGTGACACCATGGGGAGGTGACAGAGGGTGACACCTTGGGGTGACAGTGGCTATGGGGACACGGGAGTGCTGGTGACACCATGGGGAGGTGACAGAGGGTGACACCTTGGGGTGACAGTGGCTATGGGGACCCAGGGGTGGGGGTGACACCCCAGAGGGTGGCACCGTGGGGTGGCAGGGACTGTTGGCACGCGGGGGCGGGGCTGTCCCCGTGTCACACGTGTCCCCTGTGTCCCCGTGTCACCCGCCCGTGCCGCTGCCTAATCCGCTTTGTCACCTAATCCCGGCTGAGCCGCCCCTGCCACCCACAGAGGGGACACTGGGAGGGGACAGAGATGTCCCTTGTCACGCCGAGGGGGGGGACAACAGGGCAGGACACCCCAAATCTCACCCCTGGTGTCCCCAAATGTCACTGTCACTTGTCCATGGGCAAAGGGAGGTCCCAAAGCGTTCCTGTCCCTTGTCCCCAAAGGGAAGGGGACACTGGGAGGGGACCCAAATGTCCCTTGTCACCCCGAGGGGGGGACAACAGGGCAGGACACCCCAAATATCTCATCTGGTGACCCCCAAAGGATGGGGTGGTGTCCCCAAATGTCCCAAAGTGTTCCTGTCCCTTGTCCCCAAAGTGTCCCCAGGGTGGAGGGGTCAGTGAGGGTCCCCAAATGTCCCCAAAGGGGAAGGGGACACTGAGCAATGAGGGGACCCCAAATGTCCCCAAAAGGGGACACTGAGCAGTGAGGGGACCCCAAATGTCCCCAAAAGGGGACAATGTGAGCAATGAGGGGACCCCAAATGTCCCAAAGTGTTCCTGTCCCTTGTCCCCAAAGTGTCCCCAGGGTGGAGGGGTCAGTGAGGGTCCCCAAATGTCCCCAAAGGGGAAGGGGACACTGAGCAGTGAGGGGACCCCAAATGTCCCAAAAGGGGACACTCAGCAATGAGGGGACCCCAAATGTCCTCCTGGAGAAGGGGTCAGGGGGTCCCCAAATGTCCCCAAAAGGGGACACTGAACAGTGAGGGGACCCCAAATGTCCCCAGGATGGAGAGGTCAGTGAAGGTCCCCAAATGTCCCCAAAAGGGGACAATGTGAGCAGTGAGGGGACCCCAAATGTCCCCAGGATGGAGGGGTCAGTGGAGGTCCCCAAATGTCCCCAAAAGGGGACACTGAACAGTGAGGGGACCCCAAATGTCCCCAGGATGGAGAGGTCAGTGAAGGTCCCCAAATGTCCCCAAAAGGGGACACTGAACAATGAGGGCACCCCAAATGTCCCCAGGATGGAGGGGTCAGTGGGGGTCCCCAAATGTCCCCAAGGAAGGGGACACTGAGAACAATGAGGGGACCCCAAATGTCCCCAGGGTGGAGGGGTCAGTGGGGGTCCCCAAATGTCCCCAAGGAAGGGGACACTGAGAGCAGTGAGGGGACCCCAAATGTCCCAAAAGGGGACACTGAGCAATGAGGGGACCCCAAATGTCCCAAAGTGTTCCTGTCCCTTGTCCCCAAAGTGTCCCCAGGGTGGAGGGGTCAGTGAGGGTCCCCAAATGTCCCCAAAAGGGGACAATGTGAGCAGTGAGGGGACCCCAAATGTCCCCAAAAGGGGACACTGAGAGCAATGAGAGACCCCAAATGTCCCAAAAGGGGACACTGAGCAATGAGGGGACACTGAGCAATGAGGGGACACTGAGAGCAATGAGAGACCCCAAATGTCCCCAGGGTGGAGGGGTCAGTGGGGGTCCCCAAATGTCCCCAAAGGGGAAGGGGACACTGAGCAGTGAGGGGACCCCAAATGTCCCAAAGGGTTCCTGTCCCTTGTCCCCAAAGTGTCCCCAGGGTGGAGGGGTCAGTGAGGGGACCCCAAATGTCCCCAAAAGGGGACACTGAGCAATGAGGGGACCCCAAATGTCCCCAAAAGGGGACACTGAGAGCAATGAGGGGACCCCAAATGTCCCCAGGATGGAGGGGTCAGTGAGGGTCCCCAAATGTCCCCAAAAGGGAAGGGGACACTGAGAACAATGAGGGGATGGAGATGTCCTAAACGTCCGCCTGGAGAAGGGGTCAGGGTGTCCCCAAAAGGGCAAGGGGACACTGGGTGACCCCATAACCCCTGATTCTGGGGGTTCTGACCCCAGGAGCAGGTGGAGGATGAGGTGTTCCTCATCATCCTCATGGTGGAGCAATGAGGGGACAGAAACATCCTCCTGGAGAAGGGATCAGGGTGACCCCAAAAGGGCAAGGGGACACTGGGTGACCCCATAACCCCCTGAATCATGGGCTGCTGACCCTCCCCACCCATTGTGCCCCCTCCAGGAGCAGGTGGAGTTCGTGTTCCTCATCATCCTCATGGTGGAGCAATGAAAAGATGGAGATGTCCTGAAATGCGGTGGGGTCAGGGTGACCCCAAAAGGGGAAAGGGACACTGGGTGACCCCATAACCCCCTGAATCAGGGGGTTCTGACCTCCCCTTGCCCTCCATGCCCCTCTAGAAGCAGGTGGAGCTCATGCTCCTCATCATCCTCATGGTGGAGCAATGAGGGGATGGAGATGTCCTGAAATGTCCTCCTGGAGAGAAGCGACCAGGGTGTCCCCAGAAGGGCAAGGGGACACTGGGTGACCCCAAAAGGGGAAGGGGACACTGGGTGACCCCATAACCCCCTGAATCATGGATTGCTGACCCTCCCCACCCATTGTGCCCCCCAGGAGCAAGTGGAGTTCGTGTTCCTCATCATCCTCATGGTGGAGCAATGAGGGGATGGAGATGTCCTGAAATGCGGTGGGGTCAGGGTGTCCCCAAAAGGGCAAGGGGACACTGGGTGGCCCCATAACCCCCTGAATCTGGGGGTTCTGACCCTCCCCACCCATTGTCCCCTCCAGGAGCAGGTGGAGCTCGTGTTCCTCATCATCCTCATGGTGGAGCAATGAAAAGATGGAGATGTCCTGAAATGCGGTGGGGTCAGGGTGACCCCAAAAGGGGACAGGGACACTGGGTGACCCCATAACCCCTGAATCATGGATTGCTGACCCTCCCCACCCATTGTACCCCCTCCAGGAGCAAGTGGAGCTCGTGTTCTTCATCATCCTCATGGTGGGGCAATAAAAAGATGGAGATGTCCTGAAATGTCCTCCTGGAGAAGCGACCAGGGTGTCCCCAGAAGGGGAAGGGGACACTGGGTGACCCCAAAAGGGGAAGGGGACACTGGGTGACCCCATTTCATGTTCCTCATCATCCTCATGGTGGAGCAATGAGGGGATGGAGATGTCCTGAAATGTCCTCCTGGAGAAGCGACCAGGGTGTCCCCAGAAGGGCAAGGGGACACTGGGTGACCCCATAAGTCCCTGAATCATGGATTGCTGACCCTCCCCACCCATTGTACCCCTCCAGGAGCAGGTGGAACTCATGTTCCTCATCATCTTCATGGTGGCGCAATGAAAAGATGGAGATGTCCTGAAATGCGGTGGGGTCAGGGTGTCCCCAAAAGGAGAAGGGGACACTGGGTGACCCCAAAAGGGCAAGGGGACACTGGGTGACCCCATAACCCCCTGAATCTGGGGGTTCTGACCTCCCCTTGCCCTCCATGCCCCTCTAGAAGCAGGTGGAGCTCATGCTCCTCATCATCCTCATGGTGGAGCAATGTCCTGAAATGTCCTCCTGGAGAAGTGACCAGGGTGTCCCCAAAAGGGGAGGGGGACACTGGGTGACCCCATAACCCCTGAATCATGGATTGCTGACCCTCCCCACCCATTGTGCCCCCCAGGAACAAGTGGAGTACGTGTTCCTCATCATCTTCACCGTGGAGACCTTCCTGAAGATCATCGCCTACGGGCTGGTGCTGCACCCCAGCGCCTACATCCGCAACGGGTGGAACCTGCTGGACTTTGTCATCGTCATCGTGGGGTCGGCGCCTCTCTGGGGACACGGGGACACCTGGTGGAGGTGGTGGCACCCGTGTGTGACCTCCTGGTGTCCCCACAGGCTGTTCAGCGTCATCCTGGAGCAGGTGTCCCACAAGCCGGGCGATGCCCACCACATGAGCGGCAAGCCGGGCGGGTTTGACGTCAAAGCTCTGCGCGCCTTCCGCGTGCTGCGCCCGCTGCGCCTCGTGTCCGGGGTGCCCAGTGAGAGCTGGGGGGATTTGGGGGGGGTTTGGGGGGGTTTGGGGGGGTTTGGGGGAATTTTGGGGGGGTTTGGGGGGGATTTGGGGGATTTGGGGGGTTTGGGGTCTGCCCAGTGAGAATTTGGGGGGTTTTGGGGGGATTTTGGGGGGTTTGGGGTCTGTGCTTCGTCTCAGGGGTCCCCAGTGAGAACTGGGGGATTTGGGGGATCTGGGGGGATTTGGGGGGAATTTGGGGGAATTTGAGGGGATTTGGGGGGAATTTGAGGGAATTTGGGGGGAATTTGGGGGGTTTGGGGTCTGCCCAGTAAGAACTGGGGGGATTTGGGGGGATTTGGGGGATTTGGGGGGATTTGGGGGGTTTGGGGTCTGCCCAGTGAGAAACTGGGGGAATTTGGGGGGATTGGGGGATTTGGGGGGAATTTGGGGGGGATTTGGGGGGTTTGGGGTCTGCCCAGTGAGAATTGGGGGGATTTGGGGGGAATTGGGGGGATTTGGGGGGATTTGGTGGTTTTGGGGTCTGTGCCTCGTGTCTGGGGTGCCCAGTGAGAAACTGGGGGATTTGGGGGGAATTTGGGGGGTTTGGGGTCTGCCCAGTGAGAAACTGGGGGGATTTTGGGGGGATTTGGGGGGATTTTGGGGGGAATTTGGGGGTTTGGGGTCTGCCCAGTGAGAAATTGGGGGGATTTGGGGGGAATTTGGGGGGAATTTGGAGGGTTTGGGGTCTGTGCTTCGTCTCAGGGGTCCCCAGTGAGAAATTGGGGGGATTTGGGGTGCTTGGGGTCTGTGCCTCGTGTCGGGGGTGCCCAGTGAGAGCTGGGGGGATTTGGGGGATTTGGGGGGAATTTTGGGGGGATTTGGGGGGATTTGGGGGGTTTGGGGTCTGCCCAGTGAGAAATTGGGGGGAATTGGGGGGGAATGGGGAGAATTTGGGGTCTGCACCTCATCTCAGGGGTGCCCAGTGAGGACTGGGGGAATTGGGGGGAATTGGGGGGATTTGGGGGGATTTGGGGTCTGTGCCTCATGTCCAGGGTGCCCAGTGAGAACTGGGGGGATTTGGGGGAATTTGGGGGGTTTGGGGTCTGCCCAGTGAGAAATTGGGGGGGATTTGGGGGGTTTGGGGGGATTTGGGGTCTGTGCCTCGTGTCCGGGGTGCCCAGTGAGAATTTGGGGAGATTTTGGGGGGATTTGGGGGGAATTTGGGGGGATTTGGGGGGAATTTGGGGGTTTTGGGGTCTGCACCTCGTGTCGGGGGTCCCCAGTGAGAAATTGGAGGGATTTGGGGGTTTGGGGTCTGTGCCTCGTCTTGGGGGTGCCCAGTGAGAAATTGGGGGCATTTGGGGTTTCTGGGGGGAATTTGGGGAGAATTTGGGGGGTTTTGGGGTCTGCGCCTCGTGTCGGGGGTGCCCAGTGAGAACTGGGGGGATTTGGGGGGATTTTGGGGGGATTTGGGGGGTTTGGGGTCTGCCCAGTGAGAAATTGGGGGATTTTGGGGCAATTTGGGGGGAATTTGGGGGGATTTGGGGGGTTTTGGGGTCTCCCTCAGGTTCCTACAACGCCTCCTGTGCTCCTCGAGGATTTTGGGGGTGTTCAGTGATTTATATAAGAATTTTGGGTCTCTCAGTGATTTCCATGAGAATTTTTGGAATCTCAGGGATTTATACAAAGATTTTGGGATTTTCACTGATTTATATGAAGATTTTGGGGGTCTCACTGATCTATGTGAGAATTTTGGGGTCTCAATGATTTCTATGAGAATTTTGGGAGTCTCAAGTATTTATATGAAGATTTTGGGGGTCTCACTGATCTATGTGAGAATTTTGGGACTCTCAATGATTTCTATGAGAATTTTTGGGGTCTCACTGATCTATGTGAGAATTTTGGGGGTCTCAATGATTTCTATGAGAATTTTGGGGTTCTCAATGATTTCTATGAGAATTTTGGGAGTCTCAAGTATTTATATGAAGATTTTGGGGGTCTCACTGATCTATGTGAGAATTTTGGGGCTCTCAATGATTTCTATGAGAATTTTGGGGGTCTCAATGATTTCTATGAGAATTTTTGGGGTCTCAATGATTTCTATGAGAATTTTGGGGGATCTCACTGATCTATGTGAGAATTTTGGGAGTCTCAATGATTCCTGTGAGAATTTTGGGTCTTTCAATGATTTCTATGAGAATTTTGAGGGTCTCACTGATTTCTATGAAGACTTTGGGATTCTCAATGCTTTATATGAGAATTTTGGGGTTTATATGAGAATTTTTGAGGTGAGGATTTCTCAGTGATTTCTATGAGAATTTTTGGGGTCTCAATCATTTCTATGAGAAATTTTGGGTCTCTCAATGATTTCTATGAGAATTTTTGGGGTCTCAGTGATTTATATGAGAATTTTGGGTCTCTCAGTGATTTCTATGAGAATTTTTGGGGTCTCAAGTATTTATATGAAGACTTTGGGATTCTCAATGATTTATATGAGAATTTTGGGTCTCTCAATGATTTCTATGAGAATTTTGGGAACCTCAGGTATTTATATGAAGACTTTGGGGGGTTTTTGGGATTTTCACTGATTTATATGAAGACTTTGGGGGTCTCACTGATCTATGTGAGAATTTTGGGTCTCTCAATGATTTCTATGAGAATTTTTGGGGTTCTCAATGATTTCTATGAGAATTTTGGGGGTCTCACTGATTTCTATGAAGATTTTGGGATTCTCAATGCTTTATATGAGAATTTTGGGGTTTATATGAGAATTTTTGAGGTGAGGATTTCTCAGTGATTTCTATGAGAATTTTTGGAGTCTCAATGATTTCTATGAGAATTTTGGGGAGCCTCAGGGATTTCTATGAAGATTTTGGGATTCTCAATGATTTCTATGAGAATTTTTGGGGATCTCACTGATTTATATGAGAATTTTGGGGTTCTCAATGATTTCTATGAGAATTTTGGGTCTCTCAGGGGATTTCTATGAAGGTTTTGGGATTCTCCCTGATTTATACGAGAATTTTGGGGTTCTCAATGATTTATATGAGAATTTTTGAGGTGAGGATTTCTCAGTGATTCCTATGAGATTTTTTTGGAGTCTCACTGATTTCTATGAGAATTTTGGGGGGTCTCACTGATTTATACGAAGATTTTGGGATTTTCACTGATTTATACGAAAACTTTGGGGGTCTCCCGGATTTCCCATCTCCTCCTGACCCCCCCTGTGCCCCCTGCAGGCCTTCACATCGTGCTCAACTCCATCATGAAGGCCATGGTGCCGCTGCTGCACATCGCGCTGCTCGTGCTCTTCGTCATCATCATCTACGCCATCATCGGCCTCGAGCTCTTCATCGGCCGCATGCACAAGACCTGCTTCTTCATCGGCTCTGGTGGGGCTGGGGGCTGCAAAGGAGGGGGGGATGGAGGGTTTGGGGCACCCCCAGAGTTAGGGGCACCCCCAGAGTACCCTCAGGGCTCCGGTTCAGGGATTGGGATCCCCACATTGAGATTCCCCCTAAAAATTTCTGAGATTCCCCCTAAAATTTCTGAGATTCCCCTAAAATTTCTGAGATTCCCCCTAAAAATTTCTGAGATTCCCCTAAAATTTCTGAGATTCCCCCTAAAAATTTCTGAGATTCCCCTAAAAATCCTGAGATTCCCGTAAAATTTCTGAACCGAGGATGCCCCAGGACATCCCACCAGGGTTTTGGGGTTCCTTAACTCACTGAGACCCCCCCCAAATCACCTGAGAACCCCTCCAGGACACCCCAGTGGGGTTTTGGGGTTCTTTAATACACTGAGACCCCCCTAAATTCCCTAAAGACTCTCCCAGGACATCCCAGTGGGGTTTTGGGGTTCCCCAAAACATTGAGACCCCCCTAAATCCTCTACAGGACATCCCAGTGGGGTTTTGGGGTCCATTGACACACTGAGACCCCCCTGGAGACCCCAGGACACCCCCAGAGTCCCCTCAGGGCTCCCGTTCAGGGATTGGGATCCCCACATTGAGATTCCCCCTAAAAATTTCTGAGATTCCCCTAAAAATTTCTGAGATTGTCCCACTCCCAGAACTGGGGATCCCCCAGGACACCCCAGTGGGGTTTTGGGGTTCATTGACTCACTGAGACCCCCCTAAATCCCCTGAAGACCCTCTCAGGACACCCCAGGAGGGTATTGGGGTTCCCAACACTGTGAGACCCCCCTAAATTCACTGAGAACCCCCCCAAGAGAGCCCAGCAGGGTTCTAAGTTCCTTAATTTAGGGGTGGGGTCTTCTTAACACACTGAGCCCCCCCTAAATCCCCTGAAGACCCTTCCAGGACACCCCAGGAGGGTTTAACACATTGAGCCCCCCTAAATCCTCTCTAGGACATCCCAGTGGAGTTTTGGGGTTCCCAACACACTGAGACCCCTCTGAAGACCCCAGGACACCCCCAGAGTCCCCTCAGGGCTCCCGTTCAGGGATTGGGATCCCCACATTGAGATTCCCCCTAAAAATTTCTGAGATTCCCGTAAAATTTCTGAGATTGTCTCACTCCCAGAACTGGGGATCCCCCAGGACACCCCAGCAGGATTTTGGGGTTCTTTAACACACTGAGACCCCCCTAAATTACCTGAGAACCCCTCCAGGACAACCCAGCAGGGTTTTGGGGTTCCTTAACTCACTGAGACCCCCCTAAATTCACTGAGACCCCCCCTAAATTCACTGAGAACCCCCCCAAAAGAGCCCAGCAGGGTTCTGAGTTCCTTAATTTAGGGGTGGGGTCTTCTTAACTCACTGAGACCCCCCTAAATTCCCTCTGGGTCACCTCAGTGGGGTTTTGGGGTTCATTGACACACTGAGACCCCCCTAAAGACCCCAGGACACCCCCAGAGTCCCCTCAGGGCTCCCGTTCAGGAATTGGGATCCCCACACTGAGATTCCCCCTAAAAATTTCTGAGATTCCCCCTAAAAATTTCTGAGATTCCCCTAAAATTTCTGAACCGAGGATGCCCCAGGACATCCCAGCGGGGTTTTGGGGTTCCCAGAACACTGAGACCCCCCCAAATCACCTGAGAACCCCTCCAGGACACCCCAGTGGGGTTTTGGGGTTCCCAACACTTTGAGACCCCCCCTAAATTCACTGAGAACCCCCCCAAAAGAGCCCAGCAGGGTTCTGAGTTCCTTAATTTAGGGGTGGGGTCTTCTTAACACACTGAGACCCCCATAAATTCCCTCTGGGTCACCCCAGTGGGGTTTAGGGGTTCATTGTCACACTGAGACCCCCCTAAATCCTCTCTAGGACATCCCAGTGGGGTTTTGGGGTCCCCAACACACTGAGACCCCCCTAAATTCCCTCTAGGACACCCCAGCAGGATTTTGGGGTTCTTTAACACACTGAGACCCCCCTAAATCCTCTCCAGGACATCCCAGCAGGATTTTGGGGTTCCCAACACACTGAGACCCCCCTAAAGACCCCAGGACACCCCCAGAAACCCCTCAGGGCTCCCGTTCAGGGATTGGGATCCCCACATTGAGATTCCCCCTAAAAATTTCTGAGATTCCCCTAAAATTTCTGAGATTCCCCTAGAATTTCTGAGATTGTCCCACTCCCAGAACTGGGGATCCCCCAGGACATCCCAGTGGGGTTTTGGGGTTCATTAACACACTGAGACCCCCCTAAATTCCCTAAATCCTCTCTAGGTCACCCCATTGGGGTTTTGGGGTTCTTTAATACACTGAGATCCCCTAAAGCTCCTGAGACCCCAAACCCCAGCACTGAGGATTTCCCAGGATACCCCAAGCAGGATTTTGGGGTTCCCCAACACACTGAGACCCCCCCTAAATTCACTGAGAACCCCCCAAAAGAGCCAGCAGGGTTCTGAGTTCCTTAATTTAGGGGTGGGGTCTTCTTAACACACTGAGACCCCCATAAATTCCCTCTGGGTCACCCCAGTGGGGTTTTGGGGTTCTTTAATACACTGAGACCCCCTAAATCTCCTGAGAATCCCAGGAGGGTTTAACTGACTGAGACCCCCCCTGAATTCACTGAGAACCCCTCCAGGACACCCCAGTGGGGTTTTGGGGTTCATTGACAAACTGAGACCCCCCTAAATTCACTGAGGACCCTCCAAGGACATCCCAGTGGGGTTTTGGGGTTCATTGACCAACTGAGACCCCCCTAAATTCACTGAGAGTCCCCCCAGGACACCCCAGTGGGGTTTTGGGGTTCCCAACACTCTGAGACCCCCCTAAATCCCCTAAAGCCCCTTCCAGAACACCCCAGGAAGGTTTAACTGACTGAGACCCCCCCTAAATTCACTGAGAACCCCTCCAGGACACCCCAGTGGGGTTTTGGGGTTCCCTAACACACTGAGACCCCCCTGAAGACCCCAGGACACCCCCAGACTCCCCTCAGGGCTCCGGTTCAGGGATTGGGATCCCCTACACTGAGATTCCCCTAAAATTTCTGAGATTCCCCTAAAATTTCTGAGACTGTCCCACTCCCAGAACTGGGGATCCCCCAGGACATCCCAGTGGGGTTTTGGGGTTCCTTAACTCACTGAGACCCCCCTAAATTCACTGAGGACCCTCCAGGACATCCCAGTGGGGTTTTGGGGTTCATTGACACACTGAGACCCCCTGAAGACCCAGGACACCCCCAGAGTCCCCTCAGGGCTCCCATTCAGGGATTGGGATTCTGAGATTCCCCTAAATTTCTGGATTCCCTAAATTTCTGAGATTGTCCCATCCCAGAACTGGGATCCCCAGGACACCCAGTGGGTTTGGGTTCTTTAATAAACTGAGACCCTCTAAATTCACTGAGATCCCCAAGGCACCCCCAGGATTTTGGGTTCCCAACACTCTGAACCCTAAATCCTTAAGCCCTTCCAGACACCCTGGAGGGTTCAACTGACTGAGACCCCCCTAAATTCCCTGAGAACCTCCCCAAGAGAGCCCGCAGGTTCTGAGTTCCTTAATTTGGGTGGGGTCTTCTTAACCCTGCCTGTCCTGTCCCCTGTCCTGTCCTGTCCTGTCCTGCCTTCCTGTCCTGTCCTGTCCCTCCTGTCCTGTCCCTGTCCCTGTCCCTGTCCTGTCCTGTCCTCCTGTCCGTCCATCCTGTCCCTTCCTGTCCCTGTCCTGTCCTGTCCTGTCCTGTCCCTGTCGCCTGTCCTGTCCCTGTCCGTCCCTGTCCTGTCCCTGCCGCCTTCCTGTCCCTGTCCTGTCCTGTCCGTCTGTCCTCGTCCCTGTCCTGTCCTGTCCCTTGTCCCTGTCCTGTCCTGTCCTGTCCTGTCCCTGTCCTGTCCCCTGTCCTGTCCTTGTCCTTCGTCCTGTCTGTCCTGTCCCTGTCCCTGTCCTGTCCCTGTCCCTCCGTCCCCTGTCCTTCCTCCTGTCCCTGTCCCTGTCCTGTCCTGCCCTGTCCCTGTCCTGTCCCTGTCCTCTGTCCCTGTCCTTCCTGTCCTTCCTGTCCCCTGTCCTGTCCCTGTCCTGTCCTGTCCCTGTCCTGTCCTGTCCCTGTCCCTGTCCCTGTCCTGTCCCTGTCCTGTCCCTGTCCTGTCCGTCCTGTCCTGTCCCTCCTGTCCGTCCTGTCCCTGTCCCGTTGTCCTGTCTCCTGTCCCTGTCCTGTCCTTCTGTCCCATCCCTGTCTCCTGTCCTGTCCCTGTCCTGTCCTGTCCCTGTCCTGTCCCCCTCCTGTGTCCCGTCCTGTCCCTGTCCTGTCCCTGTCCCTGTCCTGTCCCTGTCCTGTCCCTGTCCTGTCCTGTCCCTGTCCCTCCTGTCCCTGTCCTGTCCTGTCCTGTCCCTGTCCTGTCCTGTCCCTGTCCTGTCCCTGTCCTGTCCCTGTCCCTGTCCTGTCCCTGTCCTGTCCCTGTCCCTGTCCTGTCCCTGTCCCTGCTGTCTCCTGTCCTGCCTGTCCCTGTCCTCGTCCCTGTCCTGTCCTGTCCCTGTCCCTTCCTGTCCCTGTTCCCTGTCCCTGTCCTGTCCTGTCCCTGTCCTGTCCCTGTCCTGTCCTGTCTGTCCTGTTCCCTGTCCCCTCCTGTCCCTGTCCCTGTCCCTGTCCCTGTCCCTGTCCTGTCCCTGTCCTGTCCCTGTCCTGTCCCTGTCCTGTCCCTGTCCTGTCCTGTCCCTGTCCTGTCCTGTCCCTGTCCCTGTCCCTGTCCTGTCCCTGTCCTGTCCCTGTCCCGTCCCTGTCCGTCCTGTCCTGTCCTGTCCTGTCCCTGTCCCTGTCCTCTGTCCCCTGTTCCTGTCCCTGTCCTGTCCTCCGTCCTGTCTCCCTGTCCTGTCCTGTCCTGGTCCCTCACCTGTCGACTGTCCCTCCTGTCCTGTCCTGTCCTGTCCTGTCCTGACCGCTTCCTGTCCTGTCCCTGTCCCCTATGTCCTGTCCCCGTCCACCTGCCTGTCCCTGTCCTGTCTCTGTCCTCCTGTCCCTGTCCTGTCCCCTGTCCCTGTCCCTGTCGTCTCGCCTGTCCTCCTGTCCTGTCCTGTCCTGTCCTGTCCTGTTCCCTGTCTCTGTCCTGTCCCTTCCTGTCCTGTCCTGTCCCTCCCTGTCCTGTCCTCCGTCCCTGTCCTGTCTGTCCTTCTGTCCTGACCCTGTCTCCTGTCCCTGTCCGTCCTGTCCACTGTCCCTGTCCCCCTGTCCCTCCATGTCCCTGTCCTGCTCCTGGTCCTGTCCTGTCCTGCTGTCTGAGTCCTGTCCCTTCCTGTGTCCCTGATCCTGTCCCTGTCCCTGTCTGTCTGTCCTGTCCCTGTCTTTCCTGTCCTGTCCCTTCGATCCCTGTCCCTGTCCTGTCCCTGTCCCTGTCCTGTCCCTGTCCTGTCCCTGTCCCTGTCCCTGTCCCCTATCTTCCTGTCCCTGTCCTGTCCCTGTCCTGTGTCCTGTCCCATTCCTGTCTCCTTCTCCTGTCCCTGTCCTGTCCTGTCCCTGTCCCTGTCCCTGTCCTGTCCCTGTCCTGTCCTGTCCCTGTCCTGTCCCTGTCCTGTCCCTGTCCTGTCCTGTCCCTGTCCCTGTCCTGTCCCTGTCCTGTCCTGTCCTGTCCCTGTCCCTGTCCCTGTCCCTGTCCTGTCCCTGTCCTGTCCTGTCCTGTCCCTGTCCTGTCCCTGTCCCCCTGTCCTGTCCTGTCCTCGTCCCTGTCCCCTGTCCCTGTCCCTGTCCTGCTCTTCTGTCCTGTCCCTGTCCCTGTCCGTCCTGTCCTGTCCTGTCCTGTCCCTGTCCCTGTCCCTGTCCTGTCCCTGTCTGTCCTGTCCTCCTGATCCTGTCCTGTCCCTGTCCTGTCCTGTCCCTGTCCTGTCCCTGTCCCGTCCTGTCCTGTCCCTGTCCTGTCCCTGTCCTCTGTCCTGTCCTGTCCCTGTCCTCCTGTCCTGTCCTGTCCCTGTCCCTCCTGTCCTGTCCCTGTCCCTGTCCCTGTCTCCTGTCCTGTCCGTCCTGTCCTGTCCTGTCCTTGTCCTTGTCCCTGTCCTGCTTCCCTGTCCTGTCCTGTCCTGTCCCTGTCCTGTCCCTGTCCTGTCCCTGTCCCTGTCCTGTCCGTCCTGTCCCTGTCCTGTCCTGTCCCTGTCCTGTCTTCCTGTCTGTCCTCTGTCCCTGTCCCTGTTCCCTGTCCCTGTCCTGTCCTGTCCCATCCTGTCCCTGTCCTGTCCTTGTCCCTGTCCTGTCCCTGTCCCCATCCTGTCCTTGTCCCTGTCCTGTCCCTGTCCCCATCCTGTCCCTGTGTCCCCATCCTATCCCTATCCCTGTCCCTGTCCCTGTCCATGTCCCTGTCCCATCCCTGTCCCTGTCCTGTCCCCAGACCTGGAGTCCGAGGACGATCCCTCCCCGTGCGCAGGGGAACGGAATTCGGAATGGGGATTTCAGCAGGGACAGGAATTTTATCAAGAATACGAATTTTAACAGGAATTTTCAGCAGGGACAGGAATTTTTAACAGGAATTTTAGCAAGGACACAAATTTTAGCAAGAACACGAATTTTATCAGGAACGGGAATTTTATCAAGAACACGAATTTTAGCAAGGATGGGAATTTTATCAGGGACAGGAATTTTCAATAGGAATTTTCATCAGGAAAAGGAAATTTTGAGCAGGAATTTTGAGCATTAACAGCAATTCCAGCAGGACCAGAACCACCCCAGGGCTCAGGGGCTGTGACAGCGACCCTGCCCTGCCCGGCGCTGTCACCGCTGTCCCTGTCCCCTCCCCAGACCTGGAGTCCGAGGACGATCCGTCCCCGTGCGCGTTCTCGGGCCACGGCCGCGCGTGCCTGCAGAACAACACCGAGTGCCGCGGCCGCTGGGAGGGGCCTAACGGCGGCATCACCAACTTCGACAACTTCTTCTTCGCCATGCTCACCGTGTTCCAGTGCATCACCATGGAGGGCTGGACCGACGTCCTTTACTGGGTGAGACCCCAAAATCATCATAACCCCTCCCTGAGAGCCCCAAAAATTCTGATATAAATCAGTGAGAACCCCAAAATCCTCACACACATCCCTGAGCTCACCGTGTTCCAGTGCATCACCATGGAGGGCTGGACCGATGTGCTCTATTGGGTGAGACCCCAAAAATCACTGAGACCCCACCAAAATTCTGATATAAATCAGTGAGAACCCCAAAATTCCCATATAAATCAGTGAGACCCCAAAATTCTGATATAAATCATTGAGAACCCCAAAAATTCTGATATAAATCATTGAGAGCCCCAAAATCATGAGCTCCCCAAAATCCTCACACCATCCCTGAGCTCACCGTGTTCCAGTGCATCACCATGGAGGGCTGGACCGACTCCTTTATTGGGTGAGACCCCAAAAATCATCTGAGAACCCCCAAAATTCTGATATAAATCAGTGAGAGCCCAAAAATTCCCATATAAATCCTGAGACCCCAAAATCAGTGAACCCCCAAATTCTGATATAAATCATTGAGCCCCCTAAATTAGTGAGACTCCAAAATTCCATATAAATCACTGAGACCCCAAAATCCTCACCAAATCATTGAGCTCCACCAAAATCCTCATACAAATTGAGAACCCCCAAAATCCTCATATAAATCATTGAGCCCCCAAAATCTTCACATAAATCACTGAGACCCCAAAATTCTGATATAAATCAGTGAGACCCCAAAATTCTGAATAAATCAGTGAGAACCCCAAAATTTCACACACATCCTGAGCTCACCGTGTTCCAGTGCATCACACATGGAGGCTGGACCGACGTCCTTTATTGGTGAGACCCCAAAATCATCATAACCTCATGAGACCCCAAAAATTCTGATATAAATCAGTGAGACCCCAAAATTCCATACAAATCACTGAGACTTCCAAAATTCTGATATAAATCAATGAGAACCCCAACATGAGCTCCCAAAATCCTCACACACATCTCTGAGCTCACCGGTTTCCAGTGCATCACCATGGAGGGCTGGACCGAGTCCTGATTAATTGGGTGAGACCCACAAAAATTCTGACTATTAATCATCACAGACTGAGAGCCCCCAAAATTCCATATAAATTAGTGAGAACCCCAAAATCACTGAGCTCCCCAAAATCCTCACACCCATCCCTGAGCTCACCGTGTTCCAGTGCATCACCATGGAGGGCTGGACCGACGTGCTCTATTGGGTGAGACCCCAAAATCATCATAACCCCTCACTGAGACCCCCAAAAATTCTGATATAAATCACTGAGAGCCCCAAAAAATTCTGATAAAAATCATTGAGACCCCCAAAAATCCTCACACACATCCCTGAGCTCACCGTGTTCCAGTGCATCACCATGGAGGGCTGGACTGATGTGCTTTACTGGGTGAGACCCCAAAAATCACTGAGACCCCCAAAATCATCATAACCCTTCTCTGAAACCCCCAAAAATTCTGATATAAATCAGTGAGAGCCCCAAAATTCCCATATAAATCAGTGAGACCCCAAAATTCCCATATAAATCATTGAGACCCCTAAAATCCTCATAACCCCTCTCTGAGACCCCCAAAAATTCTGATATAAATCAGTGAGAGCCCCAAAATCCGCACACACATCCCTGAGCTCACCGTGTTCCAGTGCATCACCATGGAGGGCTGGACCGATGTGCTTTACTGGGTGAGACCCCAAAAATCAGTGAGACCCCTAAAATCCTGATAACCCCTCCCTGAGCTCACCGTGTTCCAGTG
This sequence comes from Zonotrichia leucophrys gambelii, assembly GCF_028769735.1. Taxonomy (NCBI): domain Eukaryota; kingdom Metazoa; phylum Chordata; class Aves; order Passeriformes; family Passerellidae; genus Zonotrichia; species Zonotrichia leucophrys. Next base: position 114,701 of record NW_026992321.1, on the reverse strand, counting down.
CATCACCATGGAGGGCTGGGCCGATGTGCTCTATTGGGTGAGACCCCCAAAATTCTGATATAAATCAGTGAGAACCCCAAAAATCCTCACATAAATCATTGAGACCCCCAAAATCCTCACACACATCCCTGAGCTCACCGTGTTCCAGTGCATCACCATGGAGGGCTGGACCGATGTCCTTTACTGGGTGAGACCCCCAAAATTCTGATATAAATCAGTGAGAACCCCAAAATTCCCATATAAATCACTGAGACCCCAAAAATTCTGATATAAATCAGTGAGAGCCCCAAAATTCCCATATAAATCAGCGAGAGCCCCAAAAATTCTGATATAATCATTGAGCCCCCTAAAATTAGTGAGACTCCCAAAATTCTCGAATAAATCACTGAGACCCCAAAAATCCTCACACAAATCATTGAGCTCCACCAAAATCCTCATACAAATTATTGAGAACCCCCAAAATTCTCATAGAAATCACTGAGACCCCCAAAATCCTCATATAAATCATTCAGACCCCCCCAAAATCCTCACACAAATCCCTGAGCTCACCGTGTTCCAGTGCATCACCATGGAGGGCTGGACCGATATCCTTTATTGGGTGAGACCCCAAAATCACTGAGACTCCCCCAAAATTCTGATATAAATCAGTGGGAGCCCCAAAATTCCAATATAAATCAGTGAGACCCCCAAAATTCTGATATAAATCATTGAGAATCCCAAAATTCCGATATAAATCACTGAGACCCAAAAAATCAGTGAGACCCCAAAAATTCTGATATAAATCAGTGAAAACCCCAAAATTCCCATATAAATCATTGAACCCCCCAAAATCCCATCACCCGAGGATGGATTTGGGATTTTTGGGGTCCCCCCCTTTATCTGAGCAGGGATTTGGGATTTTTGGGGTCCCCCCCTCACCCCTGACCATGCTTTGGGATGTTTGGGGTCCCCCCACCCCGAACACCCATTTGGAATTTTTGGGGTCCCCCTCACCTCTGACCATGCCTTTGGGATTTTTGGGGTCCTCCTCATGACCTGAGGATGGAATTTGGGATTTTTGGGGTCCCCTCACCCAAACAGGGATTTTTGGGGTCCCCCCATGACCTGAACATCCATTTGGGATTTTTGGGGTCCCCTTCACCCAAACAGGGATTTTTGGGGTCCCCCTCACCCCTGACCATGCCTTTGGGATTTTTGGGGTCCCCTTCACCCCAAACACCCATTTGGGGTTTTTGGGGTCCCCCTCACCTGAACAGGGATTTTTGGGGTTCCCCTTCACCTGAGCAGGGATTTGGGATTTTTGGGGTCCTCCCCTCACCCAAACAGGGATTTTTGGGGTCCCCCCATGACCCGAGGACAGATTTGGGATTTTTGGGGTCCCCCTCACCCCTGACCATGCCTTTGGGATTTTTGGGGTCCCCCTCATGACCCGAGGATGGAATTTGGGATTTTTGGGGTCCCCTTCACCTGAACAGGGATTTTTGGGGTTCCCCCATGACCTGAGCCAGGATTTGGGATTTTTGGGGTCCCCCCCATGACCCGAGGACAGATTTGGGATGTTTGGGGTCCCCTTCACCCAAACAGGGATTTTTGGGGTCCCCCATGACCCGAGGACAGATTTGGGATTTTTGGGGTCCCCCTCACCCAAACAGGGATTTTTGGGGTCCCCCCATGACCTGAACATCCATTTGGGATTTTTGGGGTCCTCCTCACCCCCGAACACCCATTTGGGATTTTTGGGGTCCCCCTCACCCAAACAGGGATTTTTGGGGTTCCCCTTTACCTGAACATGCATTTGGGATTTTTGGGGTCCCCCCCATGACCCGAGGACAGATTTGGGATTTTTGGGGTCCCCCCTTCACCTGAGCAGGGGTTTGGGGTCCCCCCCTCACCTGAGGAAGGATTTGGGATTTTTGGGGTCCCCCTCACCCAAACAGGGATTTTTGGGGTCCCCCTCACCCCCGAACATCCATTTTGGATTTTTGGGGTCCCCCTCAGCCAGACAGGGATTTTTGGGGTGCCCCCATGACCTGAGGACAGATTTGGGATTTTTGGGGTCCCCCTCACCCCTGCCCATGCCTTTGGGATTTTTGGGGTCCTCCTCACCCTCGAACATCCATTTGGGATTTTTGGGGTCCCCCCCTTTACCTCAGCACGGATTTGGGATTTTTGGGGTCCTTCCCTCACCCAAACAGGGATTTTTGGGGTTCCCCTTTACCTGAACATGCATTTGGAATTTTTGGGGTCCCCCCCATGACCCGAGGATGGATTTGGGATTTTTGGGGTCCCCCCTTCCCCTGAACATGCATTTGGGATTTTTGGGGTCCCCCTCATGACCTGAGGATGGATTTGGGATTTTTGGGGTCCCCTCACCCCCCATGCTTGGATTTTTGGGGTCCCCCCATGACCGAGACAGATTTGGGATTTTTGGGGTCCCCCACCCACACCTTGGAGCCCTAGACCAGATTTGAGATGTTTGGGGTCCCCTTCACCAAAGGGATTTTTGGGGTTCCCCTCATGACCCAAACATCATTTGGGATTTTTGGGGTCCCCTTCCCCAACACCCAAACAGATTTATTTGGGGTCCCCTCACCCATGACAGGGATTTTTGGGGTCCCCCTCAGACCCGAACATCCTTTGGGATTTTGGGGTCCCCTCACCCCCGAACATCCATTTGGGATTTTTGGGGTCCCCCTCACCCAAACAGGGATTTTTGGGGTCCCCCTCATGACCCGAGGACAGATTTGGGATTTTTGGGGTCCCCCTCACCCCTGACCATGCCTTTGGGATTTTTGGGGTCCCTCCCATGACCCGAGGACAGATTTGGGATTTTTGGGGTCCCCCTCACCCAAACAGGGATTTTTGGGGTCCCCCCATGACCTGAACAATTTGGGATTTTGGGTCCCCCTCACTGACCATGGATTTGGGATTTTGGGGTCCCCCTCACCCAAACAGGGATTTTTGGTGTCCCCTTTACCTAAACATGCATTTGGGATTTTTGGGGTCCCTCCCATACCCAGACAGATTTGGGATTTTTGGGGTCCCCCCTACCCCGAACAGGGATTTTTGGGGTCCCCTCATGACCCGAGGACGGATTTGGGATTTTTGGGGTTCCCTACCCTTCCCCCTCCAGGGTTTGGGGTCCCCCTCACCTGAGGAAGGAATTTGGGATTTTTGGGGTCCTCCCCTCACCCAAACAGGGATTTTTGGGGTCCCCCCATGACCCGAGGACAGATTTGGGATTTTTGGGGTCCCCTTCACCCAAACAGGGATTTTTGGGGTCCCCCCATGACCTGAACATCCATTTGGAATTTTTGGGGTCCCCCTCACCCAGACAGGGATTTTTGGGGTCCCCCTCATGACCCGAGGACAGATTTGGGATTTTTGGGGTCCCCCTGACCCCGATTTCCCCCCTCCCCACAGATGCAGGATGCCATGGGCCACGAGCTGCCCTGGATTTACTTCGTCAGCCTCGTCATCTTCGGCTCCTTCTTCGTGCTCAACCTCGTCCTGGGCGTGCTCAGCGGGTCAGGGCCCAATTCGGGGTTTTGGGGGTTTTTTTGGGGTTTTTTGGGGATTTTTTTGGGTTTTTTTGGGGATTCTTTTTGATTTTTTGGGGTTTTTTGGGGATTTTTGGGAGTTTTTTGGGGAATTTTTTGGGATTTTTTTGGGATTTTTTTTGGAATTTTTTGGGGATTTTTTGGGAATTTTTTGGGATTTTTGGGGGTTTTTTGGGATTTTTGGGATTTTTTTTTTTGGGGTTTTTTGGGGGGTTTTTGGGAGTTTTTGGGGATTTTTTGGGGATTTTTTGGGGATTTTTTAGGGATCACACCTGATTTGGGATTTTGGGATTTTTTGGGGATTTTATGGGATTTTTGGGGATTTTTGGGGATTTTTTGGATTTTTCTGGGGATCACACCGTGGCATTTTTGGGATTTTTTGGGGAGTTTTTGGGTTTTTTTGGGGATTTTATGGGATTTTGGGGATTGGGGGATTTTTTGGTGATCACACCTTGGCGTTTTGGGATTTTTTGGGGATTTTTTGAGGATTTTTTTGGATTTTTCTGGGGATCATACCCTGGCATTTTTGGGAATTTTTGGGGAGTTTGTGGGGTTTTTTGGGGATTTTTGGGGGATTTTTTTTTATTTTTTGGAGATTTTGGGGGAGTGACACTTTTGCATTTTTGGGGATTTTTTGGGGAGTTTTCGGGATTTTTTGGGGGATCGAACCTTGGATTTTGGGTGATTTTTTGGGGATTTTTTGGGGGTCCCACCTGGGCATTTTTGGGTATATATTGATTTTTGGATTTTTTTGGGGTCACACTTGCCATTTTGAATGGATTTTTTTCTTGTTTTTGTGGGATTTTTGGGGATCACACCTGGGCATTTTTGGGGGGTCACACCTGGGCATTTTTGGGGTATCATACCCTTGCATTTTTGGGATTTTTTTGGAGGTCCACCTTGGGATTTTTGGGGGTCCCACTTCCCATTTTGGGATTTTTTTTTTTGGGTTTTTTGGGATTTTCGGGGTCACCACCTTGCCGTTTTTGGGATTTTTTTTTTGTTTTTTTGGGATTTTTGGGGGTCCTACTTGCCATTTTGGGGTACATGGATTTTTGGGATCATACTTGTTTTGCGATTTTCGGGGTCCCACCTTGCATTTTGGGTTTATTTTTTTTTTATTTTTTGGGATTTTTGGGGGTCCCACCTTGCCATTTGATTTTTTTATTTTGGGATTTGGGGCACACTTGCCATTTTTGGGGTCACCCTTGCCATTTTTGGGGGGTCCTCTGGATTTTGGGTACAACCCTTGGCATTTTTGGGATTTTTTGGAGATCCCACCTTGGGATTTTTGTGGGTCACACCTGGGCATTTTTGGGATATTTTTTTTTTTGTTTTTGCGGGATTTTTGGGAGTCCCACCTTGGGATTTTTGGGGGTCCCACCTTGCCATTTTGGGATTTTTTTTTTTTGTTTTTTTGGGATTTTCGGGGGTCCCACCTTGCCATTTTGGGGGTCCCACCTGGGCATTTTTGGGGGTCCACCTGGCATTTTGGGATATTTTTTTTTTTTGGGATTTTTTTGGGAGTCACACCTTGCCATTTTGGGATATTTTTTTTGTTTTTGTGGGATTTTCGGGGGTCACACCTTGCCATTTTGGGGGGCCACACTGATTTGGTCCCACCTTGCCATTTTGGGATATTTGTTTTTTTCGATTTGGGGTCACACCTGGGCATTTTTGGGATATTTTTTTGGTTTTTGTGGGATTTTTTGGGTGTCACACCTTGCCATTTTGGGATATATTTTTTTTTTGTCTTTGTGGGATTTTCGGGGGTCCCACCTTGCCGTTTTGGGGGTCCCACCTGTCCCCCTCCCCAGGGAGTTCTCCAAGGAGCGCGAGAAGGCCAAAGCCCGCGGAGATTTCCAGAAGCTGCGCGAGAAGCAGCAGCTGGAGGAGGACCTGCGGGGTTACATGGACTGGATCACCCAGGCCGAGCTCGAGGGCGAGGAAGAGGAGGGAGAGCACGACAAGCACCGTCAGTGGCGCTTTGGGGGGCGGCTTTGGGGCTGAACCCCAAAATGCCCTGAATCCGAAGCCCCCAAAATCCCCGTATGGGGTTTCCCCAGTCTACCGCGAGGAGCATGGAAGAGAAGCCGAGCTGAGTGCTGCGGCACCAGCACTCCACGGACACGCACGTACCACGCACCCAAATGCCCAATTGGGGACCAAAATACCCGATTGGTACCCAAGTTCCCTGAACCCCGAGATCCCAAATTCCCTGAACCAGGACCCAAATTCCTGAACCCAGAGATCCTAAATTCCCTTAATCTGACACCCCAATCCTCCAGACTGGGTCCCCAAAACACACAGATTGGGGGACCCCAAAATACCCAGATTGGGGTACCCCAAATCCCTGAACCAGAAATCCCCAAATCCCGAACCCAGAGATCCCAAATTCCTAATCTGAGCACCCCAAAACACGAATTGGGTACCCCAAATTCCCTGACCAGGGGATCCCAAATTCCCTGAACTGGGCACCCCAAAAATACCAGATTGGGGCACCCCAAATTCCCTGAACCCAGAAATCCCAAATTCCCTGAATCCAAGACCCCCAAATCCCCGACTGGGTTCCCCAAAACCCCAGATTGGGGCCCCCAAAATACCCAGATTGGGGTACCCCAAGTTCCCTGAACCCAGAAATCCCAAATTCCCTGAATCCAGAGATCCCAAATTCCCTGAACCTGGGCACCCCAATATACCCAGATTGGGGGACCCCAAAATACCCAGATTGGGGGACCCCAAATTCCCTGAACCCAGAAATCCCAAATTCCCTGAACCCAGAAATCCCAAATTCCCTGAATCCAGACACCCCAAATCCCCCAGACTGGGGTTCCCCAAATTCCCTGAATCCAGAGATCCCAAGTTCCCTGAACCCAGAAATTTCAAATTCCCTGAATCCAGAGATCCCAAATTCCCTGAATCCAGAGATCCCACATTCTCTGAACCTGGGCACCCCAAATTCTCTGAACCCAGAAATCCCAAATTCCCTGAACCCGGGCACCCCAAAATACCCAGATTGGGGCACCCCAAAATACCCAGATTGGGGCACCCCAAAATACCCAGATTGGGGCACCCCAAATTCCCTGAACCCAGAAATCCCAAATTCCCTGAATCCAGAGATCCCAAATTCCCTGAACCCGGGCACCCCAAATTCCCTGAATCCAGACACCCCAAATCCCCCAGACTGGGGTTCCCCAAAATACCCAGATTGGGGGACCCCAAATTCCCTGAACCCAGAAATCCCAAATTCTCTGAACCCAGAGATCCCAAATTCCCTGAACCTGGGCACCCCAAAACACCCAGATTGGGGTACCCCAAAATACCCAGACTGGGGTACCCCAAATTCCCTGAACCCAGAAATCCCAAATTCCCTGAACCTGGGCACCCCAAATCCCCCAGATCGGGGCACCCCAAATCACCCGGACTGGGCACCCCAAATTCCCTGACCCCAGCCACCCCAACGCCCCCTGACGAGTTCCCCTGTCCCCCCAGTTTAACCAGTTCTCCCAGTTTAACCAGTACTCTCCAGTTGAACCAGTAACCCCCCCAGTCCCCCCAGTTTGACCAGTACCCCCCCCCAGTTCTCCCAGTTTAACCAGCTCCCCCCAGTTTAACCAGTCCCCCATTCCCAGTTTAACCAGCCCCCCCCAGTTCTCCAGTCCCCCCAGTTTACCCAGTCCCCGCATTCCCAGTTTACCCAGTTTAACCAGCCCCCCATTCCCAGTTCTCCCAGTCCCTCCAGTTTACCCAGTCCCCCTTTCCCAGTCCCCCCAGTTCCCCCCAGTTTACCCAGTTCCCCGTTCCCAGTCCCCATTCCCTCCCAGTTTACCCAGTCCCCCCAGTTCTCCCAGTCCCTCCCAGTTTACCCAGTCCCCCATTCCCAGTCCCCCAGTCCCCCCAGTTTACCCAGTTCCCCGTTCGCAGTCCCCCATTCCCAGTTTAACCAGTCCCTCCCAGTATCTCCCAGTTTACCCAGTCCCCCCCAGTTCTCCCAGTCCCCCAGTTTACCCAGTTGCCCGTTCCCAGTCCCCATTCCCTCCCAGTTCTCCCAGTTCTCCCAGTCCCCCCAGTTTACCCAGTTCCCCGTTCCCAGTTCTCCCAGTTTACCCAGTCCCCATTCCCAGTTGTACCCAGTCCCCCCCAGTCCCCCAGTTTACCCAGTCCCCGTTCCCAGTCCCCCCAGTCCCCCAGTTTACCCAGTCCCCGTTCCCAGTTCTCCCAGTCCCCCCAGTTTACCCAGTTCCCCGTTCCCAGTCCCCCAGTCCCTCCCAGTATCTCCCAGTTCCCCATTCCCAGTCCTTCCCAGTCCCTCCCAGTTTACCCAGTTCCCCGTTCCCAGTCCCTCCCAGTCCCCCAGTTTACCCAGTTCTCCCAGTCCCCCAATTTACCCAGTTCCCCGTTCCCAGTCCCTCCAGTCCCCCCAGTTTACCCAGTTCTCCCAGTCCCCCCAGTTTACCCAGTTCTCCCAGTATCTCCCAGTTTACCCAGTTCCCCGTTCCCAGTTCTCCCAGTCCCCCCAGTTTACCCAGTTGCCGTTCCCAGTCCCCCAGTCCCCCCAGTTTACCCAGTTCCCCGTTCCCAGTTCTCCCAGTTCTCCCAGTTTACCCAGTTCCCAGTCCCTCCCAGTCCCCCCAGTTTACCCAGTTCCCCTTCCCAGTCCCTCCCAGTTTACCCAGTCCTCCAGTATCTCCCAGTCCCTCCCAGTTCCAGTCCCCCAGTCCCCCCAGTTTACCCAGTCCCCGTTCCCAGTTTACCCAGTCCCTCCCGGTTTACCCAGTCCCTCCCAGTCCCCCCAGTTTACCCAGCCCCCCCAGTCCCCCCAGTTTACCCAGTCCCTCCCAGTATCTCCCAGTCCCTCCCAGTTCCCAGTCCCCCCAGTCCCCCCAGTTTACCAGTCCCCCGTTCCAGTTCTCCCAGTCCCTCCCAGTTTACCCAGTCCCCTGTTCCCAGTCCCCCCAGTCCCCCCAGTTTACCCAGTTCCCCGTTCCCAGTCCCCCCAGTTTACCCAGTCCCCCGTTCCCAGTTCTCCCAGTCCCTCCCAGTTTACCAGTTCCCAGTATCTCCCAGTCCCCCCAGTTTACCCAGTTGCCGTTCCCAGCGAGCCTCCCGGGCAGCGAAACCACCTCAGTGAACACCGAGACCGTGGGCGAGGAGGAGGCGCCGCCGACGGCCTGCGAGCGCTGCCTGTGAGACCCCCGGACCCCCGAGAGACCCCCGGGACACCTGAGAGACCCCCGAGAGACCCCCGGGACCCCCGAGAGACCCCCGAGAGACCCCCGCACCCCTGAGGGATCCCCAGGAGACCCCCGGGACCCCCGAAGACCTGAGAGACCCCGGGACTCCCCAGATCCCAGGGACCCCTGAGGGACCCCCGGGACCCCCGAGAGACCCCCGGGACCCCTGAGAGACCCCCAAGAGACCCCCAAGAGACCCCTGGGACCCCTGAGAGACCCCAGATTCCTGGGACCCCCGAGAGATCCCCGGATCCCTGGGACCCTCAAGACACCCCGGACCCTGAGAGACCCCCAGGACCCCCGAGGACCCCGAGAAACCCCACAGACGACCGAGACCCCCGAGATCCCCAACTCAGGGACCCCTGGGACACCCGAGAGACCCCTGAGAGACACCCAGGACCACCGAGAGACCCCAAGAGAGCCCAGGACCCCCAACCAGGGACACCCCCAGACCCCGGACCCCCGAGAGACCCCCCAGAGCCCTGGGACCCCGAGAGACCCCCGAGACACCTGAGAGACCCCCGAGACACCTCCCAGACCAACAGGACCCCGACAGACCCCCCCACAGACCATGGGACCCCCGGGACACCCAGGACAACCCCAGGACCCCTGACCCTGCCCACCGACCCAGGGACCCCCGGGATCCCCAGGAGGACCCCCAGACCCCAGGGACACCCCACAGACCACTGAGACCCCCGAGAGACCCCTGGGACCCCCAAGAGACCCCCAGACGCATGGGACCCCTCACAGACCCCCGGGACACCCACTAGACCCCCAAGACCCCCGAGAGACCCCTAGGACACCCAACCCCACCCCCCAGCCTGTGGGACCCCTGACAGACCCCAGGGACCCCCGGGACACCCCAGACCCCCAAGAGACCCCCAGGACCCCTGAGAGACCCCTACAGACCCCCGGGACCCTGAGAGACCCCCGAGAGACCCCCGGGACCCCCGAGAGACACCTGGGACCCCTGAGGGATCCCCAGGACACCCAAGAGACCCCTGGGACCCCCGACCCTGGCCCAGGGACACCCCACAGACCCCTGGGACCCCTCAGACCCCCAGGACACCAAGAGACCCTGAGAGACCCCTGGGATCCCTGAGAGACCCCTGGGACACCCCCAGACCCATGGGACCCCTCACAGACCCCCGACCCAGGGACCCCTGAGAGACCCCTGGGACCCCTGAGAGACCCCCGAGAGACCCCCGGGACCCCCGAGAGACCCCCGGGACCCCTGGGACCCCCGAGAGATCCCCGGGATCCCTGAGAGACCCTCGACCCAGGGACACCCGACAGACCCCCCAGGACCCCTGAGAGACCCCCAAGAGACCCCTGGGACCCCCAGGACACCCCCAAACCCCCGAGAGACCCCCTGGATCCCTGAGACCCCCACAGACCCCCACAGACCCCCGGGATACCCCAGAGAGATCCCTGGGACTCCCCACAGATCCCCAGGACCCCCGAGAGACCCCCGGGACCCCGACCCCACCTCCCGACCCAGGGACAGCCCCAGACCCCCAAGAGAGCCGTGGGACCCCACAGACCCCCAGCACCCCCCTGGGACCCCCCACAGACCCCTGGGACCCCCGGGACCCCCGAGAGACCCCCAAGAGACCCTCAGGACCCCCCAAATTCCCTCCAGGACCCCAAAACCGACCCCAGCACCCCAATAAAGCCCCCTGAGACCCCAAAACCGACCCCCAAAGCAGCCTCAAAGCCCCCTGAGACCCCTCCAGAGCCCCAGGGACCCCCCAAATTCCATCCAGGACCCCAAAAATGACCCTCAAACCCTTCTGAGACCCCTCTAGAGCCTTAAGGACCCCCCAAATTCCCTTCAGGACCCCAAAACCGACCCCAGCACCCCATTAAAGCCCCTCCAGATATCCCCCCATGGCTGAGGGACTCCCCCAAAATCCCCAAATTTTGGGATAATTTTGAGGTAATTTTGGGGTAATTTGGGGGTAATTTTGGGGTAATTTTGAGGTAATTTTGAGGTAATTTGGGGGTAATTTTGGGTTATTTTTGGGGTAATTTTGTGTTATTTTGGGGGTAATTTGGGGGTAATTTTGGGGTAATTTCTGCTTTTTTTTTTCGCTCCCCAGGGGCAAAATTACCAAGACAAAATTCTGGTGAGTGGAGACAAAAATGGGGGGGAATGGGGAATAAATTTAGGGGGGACCCTAAAAACCTCCTAACCCACCCCAAAATGGGTTTAAAGGAAAGGATTTTATGGGAAGAATGGAAATATGGGAAAGGTTTTTATGAAATATGGGTTGGATATTAGGAAAAGGATTTTATGAAAAAATTGGTTTGTGGGAAAGGTTTTTTACCCAAATATGAATTTAAGAGAATTTATCGCTGTCCCTCGTGTGTCCCCCTTGTGTCCCCCGTGTGTCCCCCCCGTGTCCCTGTGTCCCCTTTGTCCCTCGCTGTCCCCCCGTGTCCCCCTTTGTGCCCTCCGTGTCCCCCGTGTGTCCTCTCCGTGTCTCTCGCTGTCCCCTTGTGTCCCCATGTCCCCCCGTGTCCCCCCGTGTCCCCCCGTCCCCCTTGTGTCCCCCCCGTGTCCCCCTTGTGTCCCACCATGTCCCCCCGTGTCCCTGTGTCCCCTGTGTCCCCCCCGTGTCCCCGTGTGTCCCCCGTGTGTCCTGCCCATGTCCCCGTGTCCCCCCGTGTCCCTCGGTGTCCCCGTGTACCCCTTGTGTCTCCTTTGTGTCCCCGTGTCCCTCCGTGTTCCCCGTGTCCCCCGTGTCCCCTCCGTGTCCCCTTGTCCCCCCGTGTCCCTGTGTCCCCCGTGTCCCCCGTGTGTCCTCCCGTGTCCCTCGCTTGTCCCCCTTTGTCCCTTTGTCCCCCGTGTCCCTGTGTCCCCTTTGTCCCCCTTGTGTCTCCCTTGTGTCCCCCTTTGTCCCTCTTGTCTCCCCCGTGTCCCTCTTGCCCCCCCGTGTCCGCTTTGTCCCCTGTGTCCTCCTTGTCCCCCCCGTGTCCCTTTTGTGTCCCTGTGTCCCCGTGTCCCCCCGTGTCCCTGTGTCCCCTTTGTCCCCCTTGTGTCTCCTTGTGTCCCCCTTTGTCCCTCGTGTCCCCTGCGCCCCCTTTGTCCCCCCCGTGTCCCCCTTGTGTCCCCCGTGTCCCTCGCTGTCCCCCGTGTCCCCCCGTGTTCCCCGTGTCCCCCGTGTCCCCCCCGTGTGTGCCCGGTGTGTCCTGCCCGTGTCCCCCGTGTCCCCCGTGTCCCTCGCTGTCTCCCTTGTGTCCCCCGTGTCCCCCCCGTGTCCCCTCCCCGTGTCCCCTTTGTCCCCCGTGTCCCCTTGTCCCCCGTGTCCCTGTGTCCCCCGTGTCCCCCTTGTGTCCCCTGTGTCCCCCCGTGTCCCTCGGTGTCCCCCGTGTCCCCCTTGTGTCTCCTTTGTGTCCCCCGTGTCCCTCGCTGTCCCCCGTGTCCCCTCCGTGTTCCCCGTGTCCCCCCCGTGTCCCCCCTGTGTCCCCTTGTCCCCCCGTGTCCCCGTGTGCCCCCCGTGTCCCCGTGTCCCTGTGTCCCCTTTGTCCCCCTTGTGTCTCCCTTGTGTCCCCCTTTGTCCCTCGTGTCCCCTCCATGTCCCCCCCGTGTCCCCCGTGTGTCCCCCGTGTCCCTCGCTGTCCCCCGTGTCCCCGTGTCCCTCGCTGTCCCCCGTGTGTCCCCCGTGTCCCCTCCCCGTGTCCCCGTGTCCCTCGCTGTCCCCCCGTGTCCCCTTTGTGCCCTCCGTGTCCCCCGTGTGTCCTCTCCGTGTCTCTCGCTGTCCCCCTTGTGTCCCCCATGTCCCCGTGTTCCCCCGTGTCCCCCCGTGTCCCCCTTGTGTCCCCCGTGTCCCCGTGTCCCCCTTTGTCCCCCGTGTCCCCACCGTGTCCCTGTGTGTCCCCGTGTCCCCCTTGTGTCTCCCCCGTGTCCCTGTGTCCCCTTTGTCCCCCTTGTGTCTCCCTTGTGTCCCCCTTTGTCCCTCGTGTCCCCCCCGTGTCCCTTGGTGTCCCCGTGTCCCCGTGTCCCCTCCGTGTCCCCCATGTCCCCGTGTCCCCCGTGTGTCCCCTTGTCCCCCCGTGTCCCTGTGTCCCCGTGTCCCCCTTGTGTTCCCCGTGTGTCCCCCCGTGTCCCCTCCCCGTGTCCCCTTTGTCCCTCGCTGTCCCCCCGTGTCCCCTCCGTGTTCCCCGTGTCCCCTGTGTCCCCCCGTGTGTCCCCCCGTGTCCCCCTTTGTCCCCCTTTGTCCCCCGTGTCCCCTGTGTCCCCCTTTGTCCCTCGCTGTCCCCCCGTGTCCCCCTTGTGTCCTGCCCGTGTCCCCCGTGTCCCTCGCTGTCTCCCTTGTGTCCCCCGCGTCCCCACCGTGTCCCCCTTGTGTGCCCCGTGTCCCCCTTTGTGCCCTCCGTGTCCCCGTGTGTCCTCTCCGTGTCCCTCGCTGTCCCCCCGTGTCCCTGTGCCCCCGTGTCCCCCTTGTGTCCCCTGTGTCCCCCCGTGTCCCTCGGTGTCCCCGTGTCCCCCGTGTGTCCCCCGTGTCCCCCGTGTCCCCTTGTGTCCCCCGTGTCCCCACCGTGTCCCTGTGTGTCCCCGTGTCCCCCTTGTGTCTCCCCCGTGTCCCTGTGTCCCTCCGTGTCCCCCGTGTCCCCCCCGTGTCCCCCTCCGTGTCCCCCTTGTGTCCCCCGTGTCCCCTCCGTGTTCCCCGTGTCCCCTGTGTCCCCCCCGTGTGTCCCCCGTGTGTCCTGCCCGTGTCCCCCGTGTCCCTCGCTGTCTCCCTTGTGTCCCCCCCGTGTCCCCACCGTGTCCCCGTGTGTCCCCCGTGTCCCCCTTGTGTCTCCCCCGTGTCCCCGTGTCCCTGTGTCCCCTTTGTCCCCCTTGTGTCCCCCCCGTGTCCCTGTGTCCCCCGTGTCCCCTGTGTCCTCCTTGTCCCCGTGTCCCTGTGTCCCCTTTGTCCCCCTTGTGTCTCCCTTGTGTCCCCCTTTGTCTCTCGTGTCCCCTCCGTGTCCCCTTGTCCCTCCGTGTCCCTGTGTCCCCTTTGTCTCCCTTGTGTCCCCCTTTGTCCCTCGTGTCCCCTCCGTGTCCCTTGTCCCCCCTTGTCCCCCCGTGTCCCCCCGTGTCCCTCGGTGTCCCCGTGTCCCCTCCGTGTTCCCCGTGTCCCCGCGTCCCCCGTATGTCCCCCGCGTCCCCCTTTGTCCCCCGTGTCCCTGTGTCTCCTTTGTCCCCTTGTGTCTCCCTTTGTCCCCCTTGTGTCCCCCCGTGTTCCTGTGTCCCCTTTGTCCTTCGCTGTCCCCCCGTGTCCCCTTTGTCCCCCGTGTCCCCCTTTGTCCCCCATGTCCCCTGTGTCCTCCTTGTCCCCCCCGTGTCCCCTTTGTCCCCCGTGTCCCCCTTTGTCCCCCATGTCCCCTTTGTGTCCCCTCGTGTCCCCGTGTCCCCCCCGTGTCCCCCTTGTGTCTCCCTTTGTCCCCCGTGTCCCCTCCCCGTGTCCCCCTTTGTGCCCTCCGTGTCCCCCGTGTGTCCTCTCCGTGTCTCTCGCTGTCCCCCTTGTGTCCCCCCGTGTCCCTGTGTCCCCCGTGTCCTCCTTTGTCCCCCCCGTGTCCCCTTGTGTCCCCTCCATGTCCCTGGTGTCCCCATTGTCCCCCTTGTGTCCCCCTTTGTCTCTCGCTGTCCCCCTTTGTCCCCCATGTCCCCGTGTCCCCCTTGTGTCCCCCTTTGTCCCTCGTGTCCCCTCCGTGTCCCCTTGTCCCCCGCGTCCCCACCGTGTCCCCCGTGTGTCCCCTTTGTTCCCCGTGTCCCCCTTGTGTCCCTCCGTGTCCCTTTTGTGTCCCTGTGTCCCCCTGTCCCCACCGTGTCCCCTCGCTGTCCCCCCGTGTCCCCTTTGTGCCCTCTGTGTCCCCCGTGTGTCCTCTCCGTGTCTCTCGCTGTCCCCCTTGTGTCCCCCTTGTGTCCCCTGTGTCCCCCCGTGTCCCCCCCGTGTCCCCGCCCCCGCGCTGTCCCCGCAGCCGCCGCCTGCGCCGCCTGAACCGGCTGTGGCGGCGCCGCTGCCGCGCCGCGGTGAAATCCGTGTCCTTCTACTGGACCGTGCTGCTGCTCGTGTTCCTCAACACGCTCACCATCGCCTCCGAGCACCACGGGCAGCCGCCCTGGCTCACCGAGACGCAGGGTGGGCACCCCGAAATCCCCCGGGGCACCCCGAAATCCCCCAGGGCACCCCAAAATCCTTCAGTGCCACCCGATGCCTCCCAGTGCATCTCAAACCTCCCAGTACCTCCCAAACCCCCCGGGATCCCCGGATATCCTCCAGGGCACCCCGAAATCCTACAGGGCACCCCAAAATCCTATAGGGCACCCCAAAATCCTATAGGGCACCCCAAAATGCTACAGGGCACCCCAAAATCCTATAGGGCACCCCAAAATCCTCCAGGGCACCTCGGGATTCCTGCAGGGCACCCCAAAATCCTACCTTGCCACCCGATGCCTCCCAGTGCCACCCGACGTCTCCCAGTGCATCTCAAACCTCCCAGGGCATCTCAAACCCCTCGGGACCCCTGGATACCCTACAGGGCACCCCGAAATCCTACAGTGCCCCCTGACACCTCCCAGTGATGCCCAAACCCCCCGGGATCACTGGGTATCCTCCAGGGCACCCCGAAATCCTCCAGGGCACCCCGAAATCCTTCAGTGCCACCCGATGCCTCCCAGTGCATCTCAAACCCCCCGGGACCCCCGGATATCATCCAGGGCACCTCCGACACTTCCCAGTGCCCCCCGACACCCCTCAGTGCCCCCAAAACCCCTCAGTAGCCCCAACACCCTCCAGGGCCCCCCAAACACTCCCAGTGCCCCCCAAACCCTTTGGTACCCCCCACACCCCCCCAGTGCCCGCCAAACAACACCCCCCTGACATCCCCCGGTGCCCCCAACACCTCCCAGGTCCCCTCAAACCCCTCAGTACACCCCAACAGCCCCCGGTACCCCCCAAAAACACCCCTGACATCCCCGGTACCCCCGTCACCCCCAGATCTCGGGGGTCCCATCCCACTCCCGATATTTCTTCTGGCGGGTGTCCTGGCTGTGTCCCCCGCTGTCCCCATATCCCCCAGAGCTCGGGGGTCCCATCCCACCCTCCCAAGGGGTGACCCAGCTGTGTCCCCCGGTGTCCCCCGTCACCCCCAGAGCTCGGGGGTCCCACCCCACTCCCGGAGGTTGACCCGGCTGTGTCCCCAGAGCTCGGGGGTCCCATCCCACCCTCCTGGGGGTGACCCGGCTGTGTCCCCCGGTGTCCCCATCATCCCCAGAGCTCGGGGGTCCCATCCCACCCTCCCAAGGTGTGACCCAGCTGTGTCCCCCGGTGTCCCCATCACCCCCAGAGCTCGGGGGTCCCACCCCACCCTCCTGGGGGGTGACCCGGCTGTGCCCCCCGGTGTCCCCATCATCCCCAGAGCTCGGGGAGGTTGACCCGACTGTGTCCCCAGAGCCCGGGGGTCCCACCCCACTCTCCTGGGCGGTGACCCTACTGTGTCCCCCGGTGTCCCCATCACCCCCAGAGCTCGGGGGTCCCACCCCACTCCCGGAGGTTGACCCGGCTGTGTCCCCAGATCTCGGGGGTCCCATCCCACCCTCCCTTGGTGTGACCCGGCTGTGTCCCCCGGTGTCCCCCGTCACCCCCAGAGCTCGGGGGTCCCATCCCACCCTCCTGGGGGGTGAACCCCGTGTGTCCCCAGAGCTCGGGGGTCCCATCCCACCCTCCTGGGGGTGAACCCCGTGTGTCCCCAGAGCCCAGGGGTCCCATCCCACCCTCCCGAGGTGTGACCCGGCTGTGTCCCCCAGTGTCCCCATCACTCCCAGAGCTCGGGGGTCCCACCCCACTCCGGGAGGTTGACCCGGCTGTGTCCCCAGAGCCCGAGTGTCCCATCCCACCCTCCCAAGGGGTGACCCAGCTGTGTCCCCCGGTGCCCCCCGTCACCCCCAGAGCTCGGGGGTCCCATCCCACCCTCCTGGGGTGTGACCCGGCTCTGTCCCCCACTGCTCCTCATCATCCCCAGAGCCCGTCCCCCACTGCTCCTCATCATCCCCACACTCACCCTCCCTGGGGGTGTCCCCTGAGTGTGTCCCCAGAGCCCGGGGGTCCCATCCCACCCTCCCTGGGTGTGACCCGGCTGTGTCCCCAGAGCTCGGGCGTCCCATCCCACCCTCCCTTGGTGTGACCCGGCTGTGTCCCCCGCTGTCCCCCCCCAGCCTACGCCAACAAGGCGCTGCTGTCGCTCTTCGCGGCCGAGATGGTGCTGAAGCTCTACGCGCTGGGCCCCTCGTGTTACTTCGCGAGCTTCTTCAACCGCTTCGATTGCTTCGTGGTGTGCGGGGGCGTGCTGGAGACGGCGCTGGTGGAGCGCGGCGCCATGGAGCCGCTCGGCATCTCCGTGCTGCGCTGCGTGCGCCTGCTGCGCGTCTTCAAGGTCACCCGGTGAGGGACGGGGTGGGGACAGCGTGGGGACAGAGTGGGGACAGGGTGGGGATAGAGCAGGGATAGGGTGGGGATGGAGCGGGGACAGAGTGGGGATAGTGTGGGGACACACAGTGGGACACACCGACAGTGGGACACCCTGACACTGGGACACACCGACAGTGGGACACACCGACACCGGGACACACTGACACGGAGACAGCGTGGGGACACGTAGTGGGACACACTGACACCGGGACAGCACGGGGACATGCAGTGGGACAAACCGATAGTGGGACACACCGACACTGGGATACCTCGGTGCCACAGCACTGGGACACACTGACAGTGGGACACACCGACACCGGGACAGCCCAACACCGGGATGGTGCAGGGACACCCTGACAGTGGGACACACGGACAGTGGGACATACCAACGCTGGGACACATGGACAGTGGGACATACCAATACCGGGACACACTGACACTGGGATACCATAATGTCACAGCACCAGGACACACCAACAGTGGGACACCCCAACACTGGGACACCCCGACACTGGGAGAGCACGGGGACAGCGCAGGGACACGCACTGGGACACACCGATAGTGGGACACCCCGACACTGGGACACACTGACAGTGGGACAAACTGACAGTGGGACACCCCAGTGCCCCAACACTGGGATGCCCCAACAGCGTGGGGCCACGCAGTGGGACACACCAACACCAGGACACCCTGACACTGGGACATACCGACACCAGGACACCCTGACACTGGGACACACCGACAGTGGGACACACGGTCACTGGGTTACCCTGACAGTGGGACACCCTGACAGTGGGACACACCAACACATCGACAGTGGGACACACTGACACTGGGACACACCGACACCGGGACACACTGACACAGAGACAGCATGGGGACACATAGTGGGACACACCGACACTGGGACAGCAAGGGGACATGCAGTGGGACAAACCGATAGTGGGACACACCAACACTGGGATACCTCAGTGCCACAGCAGTGGGACACACCGACACCGGGACAGCCCAACACCGGGATGGTGCAGGGACACACTGACAGTGGGACACCCCAACACTGGGACACACGGACAGTGGGACACACTGACACTGGGACACACGGACAGTGGGACATACCAACGCTGGGACACATGGACAGTGGGACATACCAATACCGGGACACACTGACACTGGGATACCATAATGTCACAGCACCAGGACACACCAACAGTGGGACACACCGATAGTGGGACACCCCGACACTGGGAGAGCACAGGGACAGCGCAGGGACACGCACTGGGACACACCGATAGTGGGACACCCGACACTGGGACACACGGACAGTGGGACAAACTGACAGTGGGACACCCCAGTGCCCCAACACTGGGATGCCCCAACAGCGTGGGGCCACGCAGTGGGACACACCAACACCGGGACACCCTGACACTGGGACACACCGACACCGGGACACACTGACACTGGGACACACCGACAGTGGGACACACCGACACCAGGACACCCTGACACTGGGACACACCGACACCGGGACACACCGACACCGGGACACACTGACACGGAGACAGCATGGGACAGACAGACAGCATGGGACAGACAGACTGGGACACGCAGTGGGACACACCGACACTGGGACGGTGTGGGGACAGCGTGAAGACACACGGACAGTGGGACACACTGACACCAGGACACACCAACAGTGGGAGACACCGGCACTGGGACAGCACGGGGACAGCACGGGGACACACAGCAGGACACACCGACACCGGGACGGCGTGGGGACAGTGCAGGGACACGCAGTGGGACACACTGACACTGGGACACACTGACACTGGGACACACCAACACATCGACAGTGGGACACACTGACACTGGGACACACCAATACCAGGACACACCAACACCAGGACACCCTGACACTGGGACACACTGACAGTGGGACACACGGACAGTGGGACACACCAACACATCGACAGTGGGACACACTGACAATGGGACACACTGTGACACACCAACACCAGGACACACCGACACCAGGACACACCGACACCAGGACACCCTGACACTGGGACACACTGACAGTGGGACACCCTGACAGTGGGACGGACACACTGACACTGAACAGCCTGACACCAGGACAGTGTGGTGACAGTGCAGGGACACACTGACACTGGGACAGCGCAGAGACACGCAGTGTGTTGGCTCTGTACTGTCCATCCAGCCCTTCCCAGTGCTCCCAGTCCATCCCAGTTCCCCCAGTGCTCCCAGTACTCCCTGTGCCCCAGTCCCTCCCAGTGCCCCCAGTCCATCCCAGTGCTCCCAGTCCATCCCAGTCCATCCCAGTTCCCCCAGTGCTCCCAGTTCATCCCAATGCTCCCCGTCCATCCCAGTGCCTCCCAGTGCTCCCAGTGCTCCCAGTCCATCCCAGTAACCCCAGTATCCCGCAGGCACTGGACATCCCTGAGCAATCTCGTTGGTTCCCTGCTGAACTCCATGAAATCCATTCATCCCTTCCCAGTGTCCCCAGTCCATCCCAGTGCTCCCAGTCCATCCCAGTCCTCCCAGTTCATCCCAGTGCTCCCAGTCCATCCCAGTGCCCCCAGTTCATCCCAGTGCTCCCAGTCCATCCCAGTCCATCCCAGTTCCCCCAGTGCTCCCAGTACTCCCTGTGCCCCAGTCAATCCCAGTGCCCCCAGTCCATCCCAGTGCTCCCAGTCCATCCCAGTGCTCCCAGTAACCCCAGTATCCCGCAGGCACTGGGCGTCCCTGAGCAATCTGGTGGGTTCCCTGCTGAACTCCATGAAATCCATTCATCCCTTCCCAGTGTCCCCAGTCCATCCCAGTCTCCCAGTCCTCCCAGTGCTCCAGTTCATCCCAGTGCCCCAGTTCATCCCAGTGCTCCCGTCCATCCAGTCATCCCAGTTCCCCCAGTGCTCCCAGTCTCCCAGTGCTCCAGTCCTCCCAGTCTCCCCCAGTACCCAGTTCCCCAGCCTGCTCCTGAGCATCGGTCGGTCCCTGCGACTCCAGATCCATTCATCCCTTCCCAGTGCTCCAGTCCATGCCAGTCCATCCCAGTGTCCCAGTGCCCCAGTCATCCAGTCCATTCCCAGTCCATCCCAGTGTCCCAGTAACCCAGTGCTCCCAGTGCTCCCTGCCATCTGTGCCCGCTTCTCCCATGTCCTTCATCCTGTCCAGTGCTCCCAGTTCCCAGTCCCATCCCCAGTGCTCCCAGTCCCGTGTCCCAGTAACCCCAGTATCCCGCAGGCACTGGGCATCCCTGAGCAATCTGGTGGGTTCCCTGCTGAACTCCATGAAATCCATTCATCCCTTCCCAGTGCTCCCAGTCCATCCCAGTCCCCTCCCAGTGCTCCCAGTTCATCCCAGTCCATCCCAGTCCATCCCAGTCCGTCCCAGTAACCCCAGTATCCCGCAGGCACTGGGCGTCCCTGAGCAATCTGGTCGGGTCCCTGCTGAACTCCATGAAATCCATTCATCCCTTCCAGTGCCCCAGTTTCCCAGTCCATCCCAGTCCCCAGTGCCAGTCCCAGTCCCCACTCCATCCCAGCCTCCCAGTGCATCCCAGTCTCCCCAGTGCTCCCAGTACCCTCCCCAGTGCCCCAGTCCTCAGTCCATCCCAGTGCTCCCAGTCCATCCCAGTCCATCCCAGTCCGTTCCAGTAACCCCAGTATCCGCAGGCACTGGGCGTCCCTGAGCAATCTGGTGGGTTCCCTGCTGAACTCCATGAAATCCATTCATCCCTTCCAGTGCCCCCAGTCCCATCCCAGTCCTCCCAGTCCCTCCCAGTCCATCCAGTCCATCCCAGTCCCTCCCATATCCCAGTTCCCAGTGCTCCCAGTACTCCTGTCCCCCAGTCCCTCCCAGTGCTCCCCAGTCCCTCCCAGTGCTCCCCAGTCCATCCCAGTCCGTCCAGTAACCCCAGTATCCCGCAGGCACTGGGCGTCCCTGAGCAATCTGGTGGTTCCCTGCTGAACTCCATGAAATCCATTCATCCCTCCTGCCCAGCTGTCTCCTCGTCCATCCATCCATTCGTCCCATCCCATGAGCTCCCAGTGCTCCCAGTACCATGCCCAGTGCCCCCAGTCCATCCCCAGGCTCTCACCGTCTCCAGTAACCCCAGTATCCCGCAGGCACTGGGCATCCCTGAGCAATCTGGTGGGTTCCCTGCTGCCAAACCTCATGACCACATGCCCGCATCGCACCTCCGCAGGCGTGCTCCCGTCTCCATCCCATCAGGTCCCATAACCAGTGAGACTTGGATCCCTAGGGGCCCTGGGGGGCTGCCCAAACCTGGGACCTTCGGGGGCCGCTTCAGCTTCGACGAGACGCAGACCAAGCGCAGCACCTTCGACACCTTCCCGCAGGCGCTGCTCACCGTCTTCCAGGTACCCCGAAAACGGGGGGACCCCAAAACTCAGGAGAACCTTTTGGGATACCCCAAAACCTGGGAGAGACCCCAAAACCTGGGGGAGACCCCAAAACCTGGGGGGAACCTTTTGGGGTATCCCAAAATCTGTGGGGAACCCCCCAGGCGCTGCTCACCGTCTTCCAGGTACCCCAAAAACGGGGGGACCCCAAAACTTGGGAGAACATTTTGGGTACCCCAAAACCTGGGGGAGACCCCAAAACCTGGGGGGAACCTTTTGGGGTATCCCAAAATCCGGGGGGAACCCCCCAGGCGCTGCTCACCGTCTTCCAGGTACCCCAAAACCTCAGGGGGACCCCAAAACTTGGGAGAACATTTTGGGTACCCCAAAACCTGGGAGAGACCCCAAAACATGGGGGGACCCCAAAACCTCAGGAGAACCTTTTGGGATACCCCAAAACCTGGGAGAGACCCCAAAACATGGGGAGACCCCAAAACCTCAGGAGAACCTTTTGGGATACCCCAAAACCTGGGGGAGACCCCAAAACATGGGGGGACCCCAAAACCTCAGGAGAACCTTTTGGGATACCCCAAAACCTGGGGGAGACCCCAAAACATGGGGGGACCCCAAAACCTCAGGAGAACCTTTTGGGATACCCCAAAACCTGGGGGAGACCCCAAAACCTGGGGGGAACCTTTTGGGGTATCCCAAAATCCGGGGGGAACCCCCCAGGCGCTGCTCACCGTCTTCCAGGTACCCCAAAACCTCAGGGGGACCCCAAAACTTGGGAGGACATTTTGGGTACCCCAAAACTTGGGGGGAACCTTTTGGGAGACCCCAAATCCTCAGGGAGACCCCAAAACCTCAGGGAGACCCCACAGACCAAGCACAGCACCTTCAACACCTTCCCACAGGCGCTGCTCACCGTGTTCCAGGTTCCCCAAAACATCAGGGGGACCCCAAAACCTGGGGAATCTTTAGGGGAATTTAGGGGAACCCCAAAACCTCAGGGAGACCCCCACAGGCCCTGCTCACCGTGTTCCAGGTACCCCAAAAACGGGGGAGACCCCAAAACCTGGGGAAGACATTTGGGGTATCCCAAAATCCGGGGGGAACCCCCAGGTGCTGCTCACCGTGTTCCAGATATCCCAAAAACTGGGAGGTACCCCAAAACCTCAGGGAGACCCCAAAACCTCAGGGAGACCCCAAAGCCTTCAGGGTGTCCCTGAAATCCCAGAGAACCGCAAAATGCTGAGGGGACCCCAAAGCCATGAGGACATCCCAAAACCTGGGGGGAACCTTTTGGGGAACCCCAAAATCTGGGGGGGACCTGGGATGGCACTGAGGTTTTGGGGTGCAGATCCTGATGGGTGAGGACTGGAATGCGTTGATGTAAATGGCACTGAGGTTTTGGGTGTCCTGAGGTTTTGGGGTTTTTGGGGTGCAGATCCTGAGGGTGAGGACTGGAACGGTGATGTACAGGCACTGAGGTTTTGGGGTGTCCGCTGAGGTTTTGGGGCACTCCGGTTTTGAGGTGCCCGGTTTTAGGGTGTTCTGACATCTAGGAGGTTTTGGGGTGCCACTGAGGAGTGTCACGAGGTTTTGGGTGGATCCTGGTTTGGGGGTACCCGGATTTGGTGTGGCTGATGTTTTAGGGTGCCCCATTTTTGGGGTGCCCCGGTTTTGGGGTGCAGTCCTGACGCAGACTGGAACGCCGTGATGTACGGCACTGAGGTTTTGGGGTGTCACTGAGCAGTGTCACTGAAGTTTTGGGGTGTTCCTGAGGTTTTTGGGGGTTTTGGGGTGCAGATCCTGACGGGTGAGGACTGGAACGCAGTGATGTACGAGGGCATTGAGGTTTTGGGGTGACACTGAAGTTTTGGGGTTTTTGGGGTGATCCTGATGGTGACTGAAGCGGTGATGTACAATGGCACTGAGGTTTTGGGGTGTCCCTGAGGTTTTTGGGGGTTTTTGGGGTGCAGATCCTGATGGGTGAGGACTGGAACGCGGTGATGTACAATGGCACTGAGGTTTTGGGGTGCCGCTGAGGTTTTGGGGCACTCTGGTTTTGAGGTGCCCCGGTTTTAGGGGTGTTACTGACAGGTCTCAGTGAGGTTTTGGGGTGCCACTGAGGAGTGTCACTGAGGTTTTGGGGTGTCCTGGTTTTTGGGGTGTCCCGGTTTTGGTGTGGTGCTGATGTTTTGGGGTGTCCCCATTTTTGGGGTGCCCCGGTTTTGGGGTGCAGATCCTGACCGGCAAGGACTGGAACATGGTGATGTACGAGGGCACTGAGGTTTTGGGGTGTCACTGAGGAGTGTCACTGATGTTTTGGGGTGTCCCTGAGGTTTTTGGGGTGCAGATCCTGATGGGTGAGGACTGAACGCGTGATGTACAAGGCACTGAGTTTGGGGTGCGCTGAGTTTTGGGTTTTGGGGTGCAGATCCTGACGGGTGAGGACTGGAACGCCGTGATGTACGAGGGCACTGAGGTTTTGGGGTGACACTGAAGTTTTGGGGTGCCCTTGGTTTTTGGGGTATCCCGGTTTTTGGGGTGTCCCAGTTTTTGGGGTGGTGCTGATGTTTTGGGGTGTCCCTGAGGTTTTTGGGGGTTTTTGGGGTGCAGATCCTGACGGGCGAGGACTGGAACATGGTGATGTACGAGGGACTGGGCTTTGGGGGACACTGATTTCGGGTGCCTTGGTTTACTTGGTATCCTTTTTGGGTCCATTGTTGGGTCCCAGTTTTTGGGTGGTGCGATGTTGGGGGTGACCCGAATTTTGGGGTGCCCGTTTTGGGGGCAATCCTGACGGAGGCAAGGGATGGAACATGGTGATGTACGGAGGGCACCTGAAGTTTGGGTTTCCTGAGTTTTGGTCATCTGACGGTGAGGACTGGAACGCCGTCATGTACGAGGGCACTGAGGTGTTGGGGTGACACTGAAGTTTCGGGGTGACTGGTATTGGGTACCCGGTTTTGGGGTCCAATTTTGGGGTGGTGCTGATGTTTTGGGGTGTCCCTGAGGTTTTTGGGGGTTTTTGGGGTGCAGATCCTGACGGGCGAGGACTGGAACGCCGTCATGTACGACGGCATCATGGCCTACGGCGGGCCCGTGTTCCCCGGGATGCTCGTGTGCGTTTACTTCGTCATCCTCTTCATCTGCGGCAACTGTGAGCGCCCAACTGGGGAAACTGGGAACACTGGGAGCACTGGGAGCATACTGGGAAATACTGGGATGATTCTGGGAGCATTCTGGGAGGATACTGGAAGGATAATGGAGGATACTGGGAGCACACTGGGAGCACTGGGAGGATACTGGGAGGGTGTTCGGGGGCACTGGGAGCATAGTGGGAGGATACTGGGAGATACTGGGGGTACTGGGAGCACTGGAAGCATACTGGGAGCACTGGGAGGATACTGGGAGGATACTAGGGCATACTGGGAGCATACTGGGATATACTGGGAGCATACTGGGCCATACTGGGATACTGGGAGCACACTGGGAGCACTGGGCCATACTGGGCCATACTGGGATATACTGGGAGCACTGGTGCCCCTCCCCCCTCAGACATCCTCCTCAACGTCTTCCTGGCCATCGCCGTGGACAACCTGGCCGACGGTGACAACATCAACTCGGGGGGGGACAAAAAGTGAGACCCCTCCCCAAACCCCCAAACCCCCGAGACCCCCGGGACCCCCGAGACCCCCATCCCCTGAGACCCCCGAGACCCCTTTTAGGGGTGATGGGGAGGGGTCCCCCCAATCCCTGGGATCCCCGAGACCCCTGTGGGAATGATGAGGAGGGGTCCCCACATCCCCTGGGACCCCTTTTGGGGTGATGGGGAGGGGTCCCCACATCCCCTGGGACCCCTTGGGGGGAAGTCTGACCCCTGATACCCCCGGGATCCCATTTGGGGGTGATGGGGAGGGGTCCCCACATCCTTGGGACCCTTTCAGGGGTGATGGGGAAGGGTCCCCCAATCCTCTGGGACCCCCAGGACCTCTTTTAGGGGTGATGGGGAGGGGTCCCCAATCCCCTGAGACCCCCGGGACCCCTTTTGGAGTGATGGGGAGGGGTCCCCAATCCCCTGGGACCCCTTTTTGGGGGTCTGACCCCCAGGACCCCCCGGGATCCCCTTTGGGGGGGATGGGGAGGGGTCCCCCCAATCCCTGGGACCCCTTTGGGGGTGATGGGGAGGGGTCCCCTCAATCCTCTGGGACCCCCGGGACCCCCGGGCTGAGCCCCCCCTTTGTCCCCAAACGCAGGGACAAGGCCGGGGAGGAGGGGACAGGGACAGAGAGCCAGGAGGTGGCCGTGAAGGTGAGGGGGGGTCCCGGGGGTGACAGGGATTGGGAGGGGTCCTGGGGGGGGTGACATTGATTTGGGGGGGGTCCTGGGGGGTGACAGGAATTGGGAGGGGTCCTGGGGGGGGGGACATTGATTTGGGGGGGGGTCCTGGGGGGTGACAGGAATTGGGGGTCCTGGGGGGGGGGTGACATTGATTTGGGGAGGTGACATTGATTGGGGGGGGTCCCGGGGGTGACATTGATTTGGGGGGGGTCCTGGGGGTGACAGGAATTGGGAGGGGTACTGGGGGTGACATTGATTTGGAGGGGGGGTGCTGGGGGGGGGTGACAGTGACTTGAGGGTCCCGGGGGTGACATTGATTTGGGGGGGTCCTGGGGGGTGACATCGATTTGGGGAGGTGACATTGATTTGGGGAGGTGACATTGATTTGGGGGGGTCCCGGGGGGTGACATTGATTTGGGGGGGTCCCGGGGGGTGACATTGATTTGGGGGGGTGACATTGATTTGGGGGGGTGACAGTGACTGGGGGGTCCTCACCCCCCTCCCCCTGCCCAGGTCGAGGGGGATCCGCAGGAGGAAGAGGAGGAGGAGGAGGAAGAGGGGGAGGAAGGTGAGTGTGACCTGCCTGGGGGACATTGGGGACGTTGGGGGGTGGCAATGCCTGGGGGGGGGGGGTCCCTGGGGAGGTGACAATGACAGATGGGGACCCTGGAGGTGGGGGGAGGTGACACGGGGGTCCCCAAAGGTGGGGAGGTGACAGTGGCCGGACACGGGGGGAGGTGACACGGGGTCCCTGGGGTGTGACACGGGGGTCCCTGGGCAGGGGAGGTGACACGGGGGTCCCTGGAGGGGGGGGGGAATGTGACACGGGGGTCCCCGCAGGTGACACGGGGGTCCCTGGGGTGTGACACGGGGGTCCCTGCAGGTGACACGGGGGTCCCTGGGGTGTGACACGGGGGTCCCTGCAGGTGACACGGGGGTCCCTGGGGTGTGACAATGGCCGGACACGGGGGGAGGTGACACGAATGTCCCCTGCAGGTGACACGGGGGTTCCCAAAGGTGGGGAGGTGACACGGGGGTCCCTGGGGAGGTGACAATGGCCGGACACGGGGGTAGGTGACACAGGGACCCCAGAGGCGGGGGAGGTGACACGGGGGTCCCTGGGGAGGGGGAGGTGACACGGAGGGAGGTGACACGGGGGTCCCTGAGGATGTGACACAGGGACACTGAAGGGGGGATGTGACACGAGGGTCCCCGCAGGTGACACGTGGGTCCCTGGGGAAGGGGAGGTGACACAGGTGACACGGGGGTCCCCAGAGGGGGGGATGTGACACGGGGGTCCCCACAGGTGACACGAGGGTCCTTGGGGAGGAGGGGAGGTGACACGGGGGCTCTCCAAAGGGAAGGATGTGACACGAGGGTCCCGTGCAGGTGACACGGGGACACTGAAGGGGGGGAAGTGATGCAGGGAGGTGACACGGGGTCCCTGGGGAAGGGGAGGTGACGCAGGTGACACGGGGAGGTGACACGGGGACACTGAATGGGGGGATGTGACACGAGGAGGTGACACGGGTGTCCC
This sequence comes from Zonotrichia leucophrys gambelii, assembly GCF_028769735.1. Taxonomy (NCBI): domain Eukaryota; kingdom Metazoa; phylum Chordata; class Aves; order Passeriformes; family Passerellidae; genus Zonotrichia; species Zonotrichia leucophrys. The sequence continues at coordinate 87,185 of NW_026992321.1, read as the reverse complement.
TGGGGAAGGGGAGGTGATGCAGGTGACACGGGGAGGTGACAAGGGGACACTGAAGGGGGGGATGTGACACGGGGAGGTGACACAGGTGACACGGGTGTCCCTGGGGAAGGGGAGGTGACACGAGGAGGTGACACGGGGAGGTGACACGGGGAGGTGACACAGGTGACACGGGTGTCCCTGGGGAAGGGGGGGTGACACGGGGAGGTGACACGGGTGACGTGACACGGGTGTCCCTGGGGAAGGGGAGGTGACACAGATGACACGGGGAGGTGACACGGGGAGGTGACACAGGTTACACAGGTGACACGGGTGTCCCTGGGGAAGGGGAGGTGACACGGGGAGGTGACACGGGTGACACGGGTGTCCCTGGCGAAGGGGGGGTGACACGGGGAGGTGACACGGGGAGGTGACACGAGGAGGTGACACGGGTGTCCCTGGGGAAGGGGAGGTGACACAGGTGACACAGGTGACACGGGTGTCCCTGGGGAAGGGGGGGTGACACGGGGAGGTGACACGGGGAGGTGACACGGGGTCCCCGCAGGTGACGAGGAGCCCGGGGGGGACAGGGACAGCCTGGGCAGGGCCCGCCTGGAGTCGCTGGAGGAGCCCCCCAAGACCAAGGTGACCCCGATCCCCGAGGGCAGCGCCTTCTTCGTGCTGAGCAGCACCAACCCGTGAGAGACTGGGAATGGGGGACTGGGGAAACTGGGGGAACTGGGAGGGTCTGGGATGGGAACAGCACCAGCCCGTGAGAGACTGGGAATGGGGGAGCTGGGGGGACTGGGGGGACTGGGGAAACTGGGGGGGACTGGGAGGGACTGGGAGGGACTGGGGGAACTGGGATGGGAACAGCACCAGCCCGTGAGAGACTGGAAATGGGGGACTGGGGGGACTGGGAGGGACTGGCACTGGGGAAACTGGGGGGACTGGGGAAACTGGGAGGGACTGGGAGGGACTGGGATGGGAACAGCACCAACCCGTGAGAGACTGGGGACTGGGGGGACTGGGGGGACTGGGAGGGACTGGGGGGACTGGAAGGGACTGGGGTAACTGGGATGCACTGGGAGCACTGGGACTGAGAGCATTGGGATGAATTGGAATGGACTGGGACGAACTGGGAGCACTGGGGGACTGGGATGAACTGGGAGCACTGGGACTGAGAGCACTGGAATGAACTGGGATACACTGAGATGTACTGGGATGAACTGGGATGTACTGGGATGAACTAGGCTGTAGTGGGATGGACTGGGATGAACTGGTCTGAACTGGTCCGTACTGGTCCGAACTGGTCCATACTGGTCCCTGTCCCCCACAGGCTGCGGGTGAAGTGCCACGCGCTGATCAACCACCACATCTTCACCAACCTCATCCTCGTCTTCATCATCCTCAGCAGCATCTCCCTGGCGGCCGAGGACCCCGTGCGGGCCCACTCACCCCGCAACCACGACGTAACTGGAGGGAGGAACACGTGGGAACAAACTGGGAGGGACTGGGAGGGACTGGGAACCATGTACTGGGCAAAACTGGGGTAGACTAACGGGGAAAAGAGGACTGGGAGAGACTGGGAACCACGTACTGGGAACACTGGGAGGGACTGGGAACCATGTACTGGGCAAACTGGGAGCACTGGGAGGGACTGGGAAGGACTGGGAACACTGGGAGGGACTGGGAACCACGTACTGGGAACACTGGGAGCACTGGGAGGGACTGGGAGCACTGGTGTGTTACTGGGAATGCTGCTGGGGGCAACTGGGAGCACTGGGAACACCGGGCAAACTGGGAGGGACTGGGAGGGACTGGGCAGGACCCGTGCGGGCCCCAAACCCCACGTACTGAACTGGGAACACTGGGATGGAACTGGGAACGATGTACTGGGCAACTGAACTGGGGCACTGGGAGGGACTGGGAGGGGAACTGGGCATGGGAATCCCGGAGCAGGCCGACTGACTCCGCAATGGAACACTGAGTGACTGGGAAAGCTGGGCAAACTGGGAGCACTGGGAGGACTGGGAAGGACTGCGAACCACGTACTGGGCAAACGGGGGCCCTGGAGCGACTGGGGAGACTGGGCACTGGCAAACTGGGAACACTGGGAGGGACTGGGCAGAGCCCCTGTGGGCCCACTCCGAAGTACTGGAACGGGCGGGAGCACTGGAGGGACAGGCCATGTACTGGTGGGCACTGGGACTGGGAGATCACTGGGAGCAAACTGGGAACACTGGGAGGGACTGGGAGGGACTGGCAACCATGTACTGGGCAAACTGGGAGGGACTGGAAGCACTGGGAGCACTGGGCAAACTGGGAACACTGGGAGGGACTGGGATGCACTGGGCAAACTGGGAGGGACTGGGCAAACTGGGAGGGACTGGAAGCACTGGGAGCACTGGGCAAACTGGGAACACTGGGAGGGACTGGAAGCACTGGGATGCACTGGGCAAACTGGGAGGGACTGGGCAAACTGGGAGGGACTGGAAGCACTGGGATGCACTGGGCAAACTGGGATGCACTGGGCAAACTGGGAGGGACTGGGGGAACTCACCCCATTAACCCCACGTGGGATCCGCTCACCCAAACTTGGGGGGCAGAAATGGGGGGAGCAAGGGGGGGTCTGGGGGGGTTTGGGGGGGTTCAGGAGTTTGGGGGTGTCAGGGGGATTTTTGGGGTGTTAGGGGATTTTGGGGGTGTTTGGGGTCCCCTCATTGCCCCCTTCCCCCCCCCCCTCAGATTTTGGGGTACTTCGATTACGCCTTCACCTCCATCTTCACCGTGGAGATCCTGCTCAAGGTACGGGGGAGCCCTGGGCGTTTGGGGGTTCCTTGGGGTGTTTGGGGGTCCCGGAGCTTGGGGTTCCCGTGGGTTTTGGGGTGCCCCACAGATGACGGTGTTTGGGGGGTGCCCAGGAGATTTGGGTTCCAGGTGATTTGGGGTTCCCAGGATGGTTTTGGGTGGTTTTTGGGTGCCAGATGATTCGGGGTCCCACAGATGATGGTGTTGGGGTGCCAGATGATTTGGTTCCAGATGGTTTGGGGTGCCACAGTGACGGTGTTTGGTTTTGGTCCTAACAGATACGTGTCGGGGGTTCCAGGATGATTTGGTGCCCAGAGATTGGGTGAATTCCCATATTTTGGTCCCCACAGATACGGTGTTCGGGGTGCCCAGGATGATTTTTGGGGTTCCCAGGATGGTTTTTGGGGTTCCCAGGATGATTTTTGGGGTTCCCAAGATGATTTTGGGGTGCCCAGGATGATTTTTGGGGTTCCCAGGATGGTTTTGGGGTGAATTCCCATGATTTTGGGGTGCCCCACAGATGACGGTGTTCGGGGGGTTCCCAGGATGATTTTTGGGGTTCCCAGGATGGTTTTTGGGGTGCCCCACAGATGATGGTGTTCGGGGGGTTCCCAGGATGGTTTTTGGGGTTCCCAGGATGGTTTTGGGGTGGGTTTTTGGGGTGCCCAGGATGATTTCGGGGTCCCCCACAGATGACGGTGTTCGGGGGTTCCCAGGATGATTTTTGGGGTTCCCAGGATGGTTTTGGGGTGGGTTTTTGGGTTCCCAGGGTGATTTTGGGTCCCCAGGATGGTTTTGGGTTCCCAGATGATTTTTGGGGTTCCCAGGATGTTTTGGGTGAATTCCATGATTTTGGGTGCCCACAGATGACGGTGTTCGGGGGTCCAGGATGGTTTTTGGGGTTCCCAGGATGATTTTTGGGGTTCCCAGGATGATTTTGGGGTGAGTTCCCATGGTTTTGGGGTCCCCCACAGATGACGGTGTTCGGCGGGTTCCTGCACAAGGGCTCCTTCCTGCGGAACTGGTTCAACCTCCTGGACGTGCTGGTGGTCGGCGTGTCCCTCATCTCCTTCGGCATGCAGTGAGCAACTGGGCAAACTGGGAGCACTGGGAGAGCCAATGGGGGCAACTGGGAGCACTGGGAGGGGCCAGGCTCAGCACTGGGAGCACTGGGAGGACAGAACCACTGGGAGCATGCTGGGAGGCACTGCTGGGAGCAACTGGGAGCTGCTGGGCAACTGGAGCACTGTGTGTTACGGTGTGTACTGGGAGCAACTGGTGTGTTACTGGTGTGTTACTGGGAGCACTGGTGTGTTACTGGGAGCACTGGTGTGTGTGTTACTGGTGCCTTACTGGTGTGTTACTGGTGTGTTAGTGGTGTGTTACTGGGAGCACTGGTGTGTTACTGGTGCCTTACTGGGAGCACTGGTGTGTTACTGGGAGCACTGGTGTGTTACTGGTGTGTTACTGGGAGCACTGTGAGCCCTTACTGGGAGGACTGGGGTGTTACTGGTGTTCCTAGGAGCACTGGGGGGGTTACTGGTGCCTTACTGGGAGCACTGGTGCCTTACTGGGAGCACTGGTGTGTTACTGGTGTGTTACTGGTGCCTTACTGGTGTGTTACTGGGAGCACTGGTGTGTTACTGGTGTGTTCCTGGGAGCACTGTGAGCCCTTACTGGGAGCACTGGGAGTACTGGTGCCTTACTGGGAGCACTGGTGTTACTGGTGTGTTCCTGGGAGCACTGTGAGCCCTTACTGGTGCCTTACTGGGAGCACTGGTGCCTTACTGGGAGCACTGGTGTTACTGGTGTGTTCCTGGGAGCACTGTGAGCCCTTACTGGTGCCTTACTGGGAGCACTGGTGTGTTACTGGTGTGTTACTGGGAGCACTGGTGCCTTACTGGGAGCACTGGTGTGTTACTGGTGTGTTACTGGTGTGTTACTGGGAGCACTGTGAGCCCTTACTGGGAGCACTGGTGCCTTACTGGGAGCACTGGTGTTACTGGTGTGTTCCTGGGAGCACTGTGAGCCCATACTGGTGCCTTACTGGGAGCACTGGTGTGTTACTGGGAGCACTGGTGTGTTACTGGTGTGTTACTGGTGTGTTCCTGGGAGCACTGTGAGCCCTTACTGGTGCCTTACTGGGAGCACTGGTGTGTTATGTGTGTTACTGGTGTGTTCCTGGGAGCACTGGAGCCCTTACTGGTGCCTTACTGGGAGCACTGGTTGTGGTTATTGGGAGCACTGTGTGTCACTGGTGCCTTACTGGGAGCACTGGTTTCCCCGGCAGCTCCAGCGCCATCTCGGTGGTGAAGATCCTGCGGGTGCTGCGCGTGCTGCGGCCCCTGAGAGCCATCAACAGGGCCAAGGGGCTCAAGGTGGGAACTGGGGCAACTGGGAGGGACTGGGAACAAACTGGGGCAACTGGGAACAACGGGGAACTGGGAGGGACTGGAACAAACTGGGCAACTGGGAACAAACTGGGGAACTGGAGGACTGGGAACAAACTGGGGAACTGGAACAACTGGGGAACTGGAAGGACTGGATGCTGGAACAAACAGGAAGGACTGGGAGCACTAGGATGGACTGGGAGCACTGCGGCCCCTGAGAGCCATCAACCAGGCCAAGGGGCTCAAGGTAGGAATTGAGAGGGACTGGGATGGACTGGGATGGACTGGGGGGAACTGGGAGTGGCACTGGGATAGACTGGGATGGATTGGGAAGCACTGGGAGGGACTGGGACTGTCCCTCTCCCCCTGCCCTTGTGTCCCTGTCCCTGTCCCTGTCCCTGTCCCTGTCCCCAGCACGTGGTGCAGTGTGTGTTCGTGCCATGTCTGGTGACAGTGCCTGTTCCTGTCCCCATGCCCTGGTGACACTGCTGTCCCTGTCCATGCCCTGGTGACCCTGTCCTGTCCATGCCCTGGTGACCTGTCCTGTCCCCATGCCCGGTGGTGCAGTGCGTGTTTGTGCTGTGTTTTGACAGGAACAGTGCCTGTTCCTGTCCCATGCCCTGGTGACACTGCTGTCCCTGTCCATGCCCGGTGACCTGTCCGTCCATGCCCTGGTGACCCTGTCCCTGTCCCCATGCCCTGGTGACCCTGTCCCTGTCCCTGTCCCTGTCCCTGGTGACACTGTCCCTCGTGACCCTGTCCCCGTTGTGTCCCCAGCACGTGGTGCACTGCGTGTTCGTGGCCATGCCCCGGTGACTCTGACCCTGTCCCTGTCCATGCCCTGGTGACCCTGTCCCTGTCCCCAGCATGTGGTGCAGTGCGTGTTCGTGGCCATGCCCTGCTGACCCTGTCCCTGTCCTTGTCCTTGTCCCCAGCATGTGGTGCAGTGCGTGTTTGTGGCCATGCCCTGGTGACATTGCTGTCCCTGTCCCCATGCCCTGGTGACCCTGTCCCTGTCCCCAGCATGTGGTGCAGTGCGTGTTTGTGGCCATGCCCTGGTGACATTGCTGTCCCTGTCCCCATGCCCTGGTGACACTGCTGTCCCTGTCCATGCCCTGGTGACCCTGTCCCTGTCCCCATGCCCTGGTGACACTGCTGTCCCCGTTGTGTCCCCAGCACGTGGTGCAGTGCGTGTTCGTGGCCATGCCCTGGTGACCCTGTCCCTGTCCGTCTGTCCCCATGCCCTGGTGACCTGTCCTGTCCATGCCCCTGGTGACATTCCTGTCCCTGTCCATGCCCTGGTGACCCTGTCCCTGTCCCCATGCCCTGGTGACCCTGTCCCTGTCCCTGTTCCTGTCCCCAGCACGTGGTGCAGGGTGTGTTCGTGGCCATGCCCTGGTGACCCTGTCCCTGTCCATGCCCTGGTGACATTGCTGTCCCTGTCCCCATGCCCTGGTGACCCTGTCCCGTTGTCCCCAGCTGTGCTCCCCATGCCCTGGTGACCCTGTCCCTGTCCATGCCCTGGTGACCTGTCTGTCCCTGTCCCATGCCCTGGTGACACTGCTGTCCCCGTTGTGTCCCCAGCACGTGGTGCAGTGCATGTTCGTGGCCATGCCCTGGTGACCCCTGTCCGCCTGTCCATGCCCTGGTGACGTCCCCCTGTACCTGCTGTGTTGTGTCCCCAGCACGTGGTGCAGTGGTGTTCGTGGCCATGCCCTGGTGACCCTGACCCCCCATTGTGTCCAGCCTGGTGAGACATCTGTGCCTGTCCCTGTCCCCATGCCCTGGTGACACTAGCTGTCCCGTTGTGTCCCCAGCACGTGGTGCAGTGCGTGTTCGTGGCCATGCCCTGGTGACCCTGTCCCCTGTCCATGCCTGGTGCATTGCTGGTCCCTGTGCCATGCTCCTCTGGTGACCCTGTCCCTGTCCCCATGCCCTGGTGACCCTGCTGTCCCCGTTGTGTCCCCAGCACGTGGTGCAGTGCGTGTTCGTGGCCATCCGCACCATCGGTAACATCATGATCGTCACCACGCTGCTGCAGTTCATGTTCGCCTGCATCGGGGTGCAGCTCTTCAATGAGGTCCCACCCCTGGGGTCCCCAAACCCCATTGAGGGGTAGGGTCCCAACCCATTGAGGGGTCTCCAAACAATCCCAACCTGAGGGGTCCCCCCATACCCCATTGAGGGGTCTCCAAACCCCTCTGAGGGGTCCCCAAACCCCCAGGGGCTGAGGGACCCCCTGATCCCCCCAGGGCAAGTTCTACAGCTGCACCGACGAGGCCAAGCACACGCCGGGAGAGTGCAAGTGAGCGCCACCCCAAAACTGACCCTGCACCCCAAAAACGACCCCACACCCCAAAATTGACCCCGTACCCCAAAAATGACCCCACACCCCAAACTGAGCCCACACCCCAAAAAGACCCCGCACCCCAAAAATGACCCTGCACCCCAAAAACAACCCCGCACCCCAAAAACGACCCTGCACCCCAAACTGAGCCCACACCTCAAAAACGACCCCACACCCCAAAAACCACCCCAAACCCCAAAATATCGCACCCAACACCACCCCAAAAAACACCCCATGCCCCAAAAATGACCCTGCACCCCAAACTGAGCCCTGCACCCCAAAAACCACGTCACTGTCCCCATGTCCCCACCCCAGGGGACATTCCTGGTGTACAAGGACGGGGACGTGTCCCACCCCTCAGTGGTGGCAGTGTCCCATCCCACACATGTCCTTGGTGTACCCAGCAGGGGATTGTCCCACCCCTCAGTGGTGGCAGTGTCCCCATGTCCCCACCCCAGGGGGACATTCCTGGTGTACAAGGACGGGGACATGTCCCACCCCTCGTGGTGGCAGTGTCCACCCAGTCCTTGTCCCACAGGGGTTGTCCCACCCTCATGCATGTCCCTTGTCCCCACCCCAGGGGGACATTCCTGGTGTACAAGGACGGGGACGTGTCCCACCCCTCGGTGGTGGCAGTGTCCCCATGTCCCCAATCCAGGGGGACATTCCTGGTGTACAAGGACGGGGACGTGTCCCACCCCTCAGTGGTGGCAGTGTCCCCATGTCCCCAATCCAGGGGGACATTCCTGGTGTACAAGGACGGGGACGTGTCCCATCCCTCGGTGGTGGCAGTGTCCCCATGTCCCCAATGCAGGGGGACATTCCTGGTGTACAAGGACGGGGACGTGTCCCACCCTCAGTGGTGGCATGTCCCCATGCCCCATGCAGGGGGACATTCCTGGTGTACAAGGACGGGGACGTGTCCCCTCAGTGGTGATGCCCATGCCCATCAGGGAATTCCTGTGTACAAGGAGGGACGTTCCACCCCGTCCGAGCGCCTCTGGCTCAACAGCGACTTCAACTTCGACAACGTCCTGGCGGGGATGATGGCGCTGTTCACCGTGTCCACCTTCGAGGGGTGGCCCGCGTGAGTCCCCGGGGCTGGGCGGGCACGGGGACACTGCCACCCCCTTGGGGACACCCCCAGCACCGTGTGTCCCCCCCCCGTGCCCAGGCTGCTGTACAAGGCCATCGACGCCAACGCCGAGAACCAGGGGCCCATCTACAACTACCGGGTGGAGATCTCCATCTTCTTCATCGTCTACATCATCGTCATCGCCTTCTTCATGATGAACATCTTCGTGGGCTTCGTCATCATCACCTTCCGCGCGCAGGGCGAGAGCGAGTACCGCAACTGCGAGCTGGACAAGAACCAGGTCTGGGGACAGGCTGGCCGTGGTCCTGTGGTGTCCCCATGGCCCTGTGGTGTCCCCTTGTCCCCATGGCTCTGTGGTGTCCCCATGGCCCTGTGGTGTCCCCTTGGCTCTGTGGTGTCCCCTTGTCCTCATGGCCCTGTGGTGTCCCCATGGCCCTGTGGTGTCCCCTTGTCCCCATGGCTCTGCGGTGTCCCCATGGCCCTGTGGTGTCCCCTTGTCCCCATGGCCCTGTGGTGTCCCCTTGGCTCTGTGGTGTCCCCTTGTCCTCATGGCCCTGTGGTGTCCCCATGGCTCTGTGGTGTCCCCATGGCCCTGTGGTGTCCCCTTGGCTCTGTGGTGTCCCCTTGTCCTCATGGCCCTGCTGTGTCCCCATGGCTCTGTGGTGTCCCCATGGCTCTGTGGTGTCCCCTTATCTCCATGGCCCTGTGTGTCCCCATGGCCTTGTGGTGTCCCCTTGTCTCTGTGATGTCCTCTTGTCTCCATGCCCCTGCCTTGTCCCCTTGGCTCTGCAATGTCCCCATGGCCCTGTGCTGTCCCCATGGCTCTGTGATGTCCCCATGATCCTGTGGTGACCCCATGGCTCTGCAGTGTCCCCTTGGCCCTTTGGTGTCCCCTTATCTCCATGGCCCTGTGATGTCCCCATGACTGTGCTGTCCCCATGGGCCTGCACTGTCCCCTTGGCTCTGTGATGTCCCCATGGCCCTGTGGTGTCCCCTTGGCTCTGTGATGTCCCCATGGACCTGCCGTGTCCCCATGGCTCTGTGGTGTCCCCATGGCCCTGCTGTGTTCCCTTGGCTCTGCAGTGTCCCCTTGTCCCCATGGCCCTGTGTGTCCCCATGGCCTTGTGGTGTCCCCTTGTCTCTGTGATGTCCTCTTGTCTCCATGCCCCTGCCTTGTCCCCTTGGCTCTGCAATGTCCCCATGGCCCTGCTGTGTCCCCATGCCCCTGCAGTGTCCCCTTGTCCCCATGGCCCTGCTGTGTTCCCATGCCCCTGCAGTGTCCTCTTGTCCCCATGTCCCTGGGGTGTCCCCATGGCCCTGCAGAGTCCCATGTCCCCATGCCATCTCCATGTTCCCACATGTGCATGGGCAGTGGGGTGGACATGTCCCCATGCTGTCCCCATGTCCCCACAGCAGCAGTGTGTGGAGTGGCAGTGAGGTGGCCATGTCCCCACCCTGTCCCCACCCTGTCCCCACACTGTCCCCACACTGTCCCCCTGTTCCCACAGCAGCAGTGTGTGGGATGGCTGTGGGGTGGCCGTGTCCTCACACTGTCCCACACTGTCCCCACGTTGTCCCCCAGCGGCAGTGCATGGGATGGCAGTGGGGTGGCCATGTCCCCACCCTCTCCCCACCCTGTCCCCACGTTGTCCCCACCCTGTCCCTCACTGTCCCCACGTTGTCCCCTCAGCGCCAGTGTGTGGAGTACGCTCTAAAGGCGCTGCCGCTGCGCCGCTACATCCCCAAGAACCGCACCCAGTACCGCGTGTGGGCCATGGTCGTGGGGTGGCCGTGTCCCCTCACTGTCCCCACCCTGTCCCACACTGTCCCCACCCTGTCCCCTCACTGTCCCTCACTGTCCCCATGTTGTCCCCTCAGCGCCAGTGTGTGGAGTACGCTCTAAAGGCGCTGCTGCTGCGCTGCTACATCCCCAAGAACCGCACCCAGTACCGTGTGTGGGCCATGGTCATGGGGTGGCCGTGTCCCCTCACTGTCCCCACACTGTCCCCTCACTGTCCCCACCCTGTCCCCTCACTGTCCCCACACTGTCCCCCCAGCGCCAGTGCGTGGAGTACGCTCTGAAGGCGCAGCCCCTGCGCCGCTACATCCCCAAGAACCGCACCCAGTACCGCGTGTGGGCCATGGTCATGGGGTGGCCGTGTCCCCTCACTGTCCCCGCGTTGTCCCCTCACTGTCCCCACACTGTCCCCTCACTGTCCCCATGTTGTCCCCCCAGCGCCAGTGTGTGGAGTACGCTCTGAAGGCGCAGCCACTGCGCTGCTACATCCCCAAGAACCGCACCCAGTACCGCGTGTGGGCCATGGTCATGGGGTGGCCGTGTCCCCTCACTGTCCCCACCCTGTCCCTCACTGTCCCCACCCTGTCCCCTCACTGTCCCCTCACTGTCCCCATGTTGTCCCCTCAGCGCCAGTGTGTGGAGTACGCTCTGAAGGCGCAGCCCCTGCGCCGCTACATCCCCAAGAACCGCACCCAGTACCGTGTGTGGGCCATGGTCAACTCCACGGCCTTCGAGTACATCATGTTCGTCCTCATCCTCCTCAACACCATCGCCCTGGCCGTGCAGGTGAGGGGGGGACACACCTGGGGGACACAGGGGGGACATGGAGGGGACAGTGCCAGACCCCCGTGTGTCCCCTCACAGCACTACGAGCAGTCCAAGCCCTTCAACTACGTGATGGACCTGCTCAACATGGTGTTCACGGGGCTCTTCACCGTGGAGATGGTGCTCAAGATCATCGCCTTCAAACCGCGGGTACGGCACAAGGGGGGTGACAAGGGGGTGACACAAGGGAGGGTGACACAATGGCGTCCTCACCACCTGCCACCCCACCCCAGCATTACTTCTGCGACGCCTGGAACACCTTTGATGCCCTCATCGTGGTGGGCAGCGTGGTGGACATCGCCGTCACCGAGGTCAACGTGAGTTGCTCTCCTTGTCCCTCCTGGTTCAGGGTGGGTTGGTGTTTTGGGGTGGGTCTGGATGTCTGGGTCTCCTCCTGGTCGATGTCCTCATGTCTGTCTGTCTGTCTCAATCATCTCTGTCATTTCCATCTCCATAATTTCCATTATCTCCATAATTTCCATCTTGATCATCTCCATAATTTTCATTTCAATCATCTCTATCATCTCCATCTCCATCATCTCCATCTCCATCATCTCCATCTCCATTATCTCCATCATCTCCGCTCCATCATCTCCATCTCCGTCATCTCCATCTCCGTCATCTCCGCTCCATCATCTCCACTCCATCATCTCCATCATCTCCATCATCTCCATAATTTCCACTCCATCATCTCCATCATTTCCACTCCATCATTCCCATCATCTCCATCTCCATCACCTCCATCTCCACTCCATCATCTCCATCGTTTCCATCTCCATCGTCTCCATCACCTCCATGATTTCCATCTCCATCACCTTCATAATTTCAATCTCCATCATCTCCATAATTTCCATCATCTCCATTTCCATCATCTCCACCATCTCCATCACCTCCATGGTCCCACCTGCCTCTCACAGAACGGGGGCCACGTTGGTGAGGTACAAGGACCTGTCCCCACCTGGGGGCTCTTTTGGGGGGTCTGCTCAGGTATTTTTGGGGTTCCCCTGACCCCCTGTCCCCGCAGAGCTCCGAGGACTCCTCCCGCATCTCCATCACCTTCTTCCGCCTCTTCCGCGTCATGCGCCTGGTCAAGCTGCTCTCCAAGGGCGAGGGCATCCGCACCCTGCTCTGGACCTTCGTCAAATCCTTCCAGGTGGGGCGGGGGGCACCTGCGGGGGGACACAGGTGAGGGGGGACACGGAGGGGACACCCCCTGACCCCCGCTCCGTCCCCAGGCCCTGCCCTACGTCGCGCTGCTCATCGCCATGATCTTCTTCATCTATGCTGTCATTGGGATGCAGGTGAGGGAGCTGGGGCAGGTGAGGGGTCGTGAGGGGTCCTGGGGCAGATGGGGGCTCTGGGGGCAGGTGAGGGGTGTGGGACAGGTGAGGGGTCTGGGGGGTGTGAGGGGATCTGGGGCAGGTGAGGGGTCCTGGGGCAGGTGAGGGGTCTGGGGCAGGTGAGGGGTCTGGGGGGTGTGAGGGGGTCTGAGGCAGGTGAGGGGTCTGGGGCAGGTGAGGGGGCAGGGGCAGGTGAGGGGGCTCTGCAGGCAGGTGAAGGGTCTGGGGGCAGGTGAGGGGTGTGGGGGCAGATGAGGAGGCTCTGAGGGCAGGTGAGGGGTCTGGGGGCAGGTGAAGGGTCTGGGGGCAGGTGAGGGGTCTGGGGGCAGGTGAGGGGTGTGAGACAGGTGAGGGGTCTGGGGCAGGTGAGGGGTCTGGGGGATGTGAGGGGATTTGGGGCAGGTGAGGGGTCCTGGGGCAGGTGAGGGGTTGTGAGGGGTCCTGGGGCAGATGGGGGCTCTGAGGGCAGGTGAGGGGGTAGGTGAGGGGTGTGGGACAGGTGAGGGGGTCTGGGGCAGGTGAGGGGTGTGAGACAGGTGAGGGGTCTGGGGCAGGTGAGGGGTCTGGGGGATGTGAGGGGATCTGGGGCAGGTGAGGGGTCCTGGGGCAGGTGAGGGGTATGGGGGCAGGTGAGGGGCTCTGGGGGCAGGTGAGGGGTCTGGGGCAGGTGAGGGGTCTGGGGGCAGGTGAGGGGTCTGGGGACAGGTGAGGGGTGTGAAGGCAGATGAAGAGGCTCTGAGGGCAGGTGAGGGGTCTGGGGGCAGGTGAAGGACCTGGGGCAGGTGAGGGGGTTTAGGGGCAGATGAGGGGTCTGGGGCAGGTGAGAGGGCAGGTGAGGGGCTCTGGGGCAGGTGAGGGACCTGGGGCAGGTGAGAGGGCAGGTGAGAGGTCTGGGGCAGGTGAGGGACCTGGGGCAGATGAGGGGGTGTGGGGCAGGTGAAGGGACCTGGGGCAGGTGAGAGGGCAGGTGGGAGGTCTGGGGCAGGTGAGGGGTCTAGGGGCAGGTGAGGGGCTGTGGGGACAGGTGAGGGATTTGGAGGGGCTCTGGGGGGCAGGTGAGGGGTGTGGGGAGGGGTCTCCTGTGAGCCCCCAGCCCCCTGTGTCCCCCCCAGACCTTCGGGAAGGTGGCACTGCAGGACGGGACCCAGATCAACCGCAACAACAACTTCCAGACCTTCCCCCAGGCCGTGCTGCTGCTCTTCAGGTGGGGAGGGGGCTCTGAGGGGTCTGGGGGCTTCAAGGCGGGTCCTGGGGGGGTTCTGGGGGGTGTTTGGGGGAGCCTGAGGGATTCTGGGGGGGTTCTAGAGGGGGTCTGGGGCACCTGGGGTCTCTGGGCTTTTCGTGGGACTTTGGAGCTTCCTCTCAGTGAATCATGGAGGGGAGTTACAGGTGTGTCACAGGTGTGTCCTGTGAGAATACAGGTGTGTCACAGGGGTACAGGTGTGTCCCCTGAGAGTGCAGGTGTGTCCTGTGAGAGTACAGATGTCCTGTGGGAGGGTACAGGTGTGTCCCATGAGGGTACAGGTGTGTCACAGGTGTACAGGTATGTCCTGTGGGAGGGTGCAGGTCTGTCATGGTGGTACATGGGGGTACAGGTGTGTCACAGGGGTACAGGTGTGCTATGGGGGTACAGGTGTGTCACAGGTGTACAGGTGTGTCCTGTGAGAGTGCAGGTGTGTCACAGGGATACAGATGTCCCGTGGGAGGGTACAGGTGTGTCCCATGGGAAGGTACAGGTGTGTCCTGTGAGGGTACAGGTGTGTCACAGGTGTACAGGTGTGTCCTGTGAGAGTACAGGTGCGTCACACGTTTACAGATGTCCTGTGGGAGGGTACAGGTGTGTCACAGGGGTACAGGTGTGTCCTGTGGGAGGGTACAGGTGTGTCCCAGTTGTACAGGTGTGTACCTGGCATTCAGGTGTGCCACGGGGGAGGCCTGGCAGGAGATCATGCTGGCCAGCCTGCCGGGCAAGGCACAGGTGTGTCACAGGGGTACAGATGTCCCGTGGCAGGGTACAGGTGTGTCACAGGGGTACAGGTGTGTCCTGTGAGAATACAGGTGTGTCCCATGGGAGGGTACAGGTGTGTACCTGGCGTTCAGGTGTGCCACGGGGGAGGCCTGGCAGGAGATCATGCTGGCCAGCCTGCCGGGCAAGGCACAGGTGTGTCACAGGGGTACAGATGTCCTGTGGGAGGGTACAGGTGTGTCCCATTGGGGTACAGGTGTGTCCTGTGAGAGTGCAGGTGTGTCACAGGTGTACAGGTGTGTCACAGGGGTACAGGTGTGTCCTGTGGGAGGGTGCAGGTCTGTCATGGTGGTACATGGGGGTACAGGCGTGTCACAGGGGTACAGGTGTGCCATGGGGGTACAGGTGTGTCACAGGTGTACAGGTGTGTCCCCTGAGAGTGCAGGTGTGTCCTGTGAGAGTACAGATGTCCTGTGGGAGGGTACAGTTGTGTCACAGGGGTACAGGTGTGTCCTGTGGGAGGGTACAGGTGTGTCCCAGTTGTACAGGTGTGTACCTGGCATTCAGGTGTGCCACGGGGGAGGCCTGGCAGGAGATCATGCTGGCCAGCCTGCCGGGCAAGGCACAGGTGTGTCCCATGAGGGCACAGGTGTCCCCCAGGGGTACAGGTGTGTCCCAGGGGTACAGGTGTCCCCTAGTGGTACAGGTGTGTCACAGGGGTACAGGTGTGTCCTGTGGGAGGGTACAGGTGTGTACAGGTGTGTACCTGGCGTTCAGGTGTGCCACGGGGGAGGCCTGGCAGGAGATCATGCTGGCCAGCCTGCCAGGCAAGGTACAGGTGTGTCCCAGGGGTACAGGTGTGTCCCATGGGAGGGTACAGGTGTGTACCTGGCGTTCAGGTGTGCCACGGGGGAGGCCTGGCAGGAGATCATGCTGGCCAGCCTGCCGGGCAAGGTACAGGTGTGTCCCATGAGGGCACAGGTGTCCCCCAGGGGTACAGGTGTGTCCCAGGAGTACAGGTGTCCCCCAGGGGTACAGGTGTGTCCCAGGGGTACAGGTGTGCCCCAGGTGTACAGGTGTGTACCTGGCGTTCAGGTGTGCCACGGGGGAGGCCTGGCAGGAGATCATGCTGGCCAGCCTGCCGGGCAAGGCACAGGTGTGTCCCAGGGTACAGGTGTGTCCCATGGGAGGGTACAGGTGTGTACCTGGCGTTCAGGTGTGCCACGGGGGAGGCCTGGCAGGAGATCATGCTGGCCAGCCTGCCGGGCAAGGTACAGGTGTGTCCCATGAGGGCACAGGTGTCCCCCAGGGGTACAGGTGTGTCCCAGGGGTACAGGTGTGTCCCATGGGAGGGTACAGGTGTGTACCTGGCGTTCAGGTGTGCCACGGGGGAGGCCTGGCAGGAGATCATGCTGGCCAGCCTGCCAGGCAAGGCACAGGTGTGTCACAGGGGTACAGATGTCCCGTGGCAGGGTACAGGTGTGCCCCAGGTGTACAGGTGTGTACCTGGCGTTCAGGTGTGCCATGGGAGAGGCCTGGCAGGAGATCATGCTGGCCAGCCTGCCGGGCAAGGCACAGGTGTGTCACAGGGGTACAGATGTCCCGTGGCAGGGTACAGGTGTGCCCCAGGTGTACAGGTGTGTACCTGGCGTTCAGGTGTGCCACGGGGGAGGCCTGGCAGGAGATCATGCTGGCCAGCCTGCCGGGCAAGCGCTGCGACCCCGAGTCGGACGCGGGCCCGGGCGAGGAGTTCACCTGCGGCAGCAACTTCGCCATCGCCTACTTCATCAGCTTCTTCATGCTCTGCGCCTTCCTGGTGAGCCACGGGGCCCTGCCCCACTGCCCCACACCCCTCACACCCCCAGGACCCCTGTGAGCATCCTGACTTCCCCCCGGACCCCTCCCCAGATCATCAACCTGTTCGTGGCCGTCATCATGGACAACTTCGATTACCTGACCCGCGACTGGTCCATCCTGGGCCCGCACCACCTGGATGAGTTCAAGCGCGTGTGGTCCGAGTACGACCCCGCAGCCAAGTGTGTGACTGTCCCCTTGTCCCCAGCTGGGCGGGGCCAGGTGTGCTGGTCACCTGTGACCTCCTGTGTCCCCTCCCCTGCCCAGGGGTCGCATCAAGCACCTGGACGTGGTGACGCTGCTGCGGCGGATCCAGCCCCCGCTGGGATTTGGGAAGCTCTGCCCGCACCGCGTGGCCTGCAAGGTTTGGGTGTTGTCAGTTCCTCCTTTTTCTTTTAATTACGGACTTGCAGCATTTCTAGAAGTGCATATTCAAATAAATTAACATTAGGACACATTCATATATTTCATTCAGAACCCATTTGTCTTTTCCCCGAATCACGTCAGGATCACCAATCTTTAGTAATTGTCTCATCTGCAACTCTATAGGGGATAAGATTACATTCTGTACCACCTTCATTTACCCATACTGTATCCCCCTACAATTCCCCCTTTTTCTTTTAATTTTTCTTTTTAATTTTAAAAATTTTAAAAATTTCTTTTTAATTTTCTTTAATTTTCTTTTAATTACAGACTTGCAGCATTTCTAGAAGTGCATATTCAAATAAATTAACATTAGGACACATTCATATATTTCAATCAGAACCAAGAGTTATACAGATGTTCAGACAACATATTACAGTACAAATATATATCTATATTTGTGAGTGTTGGTTCAGTTTTGCAGCTTTTCTCAGTTTACAAAGTACTTATCTTCAAAATCTTTTATACTCATATTTAACAAACACTAATAGCTGCAATTGATATATTTTACCAATAGTTTAGTATTCAAGTCCTTTTCCCCGAATCCACGGGGTCATCCCGAATCCATGAGGTCATAGAGTTTAGTCCCAAATCCACGGGGTCATATAATTAAATCCTTTTTCCCGAATCCACGGGGTCATATAGTCCTTTTTCCTGGATCACATCAGGGTCACCATTTGTCTTTTCCCCGAATCATGTCGGGGTCACCATTTGTCTTCTCCTTGAATCACATCTGGGTCACCATGTGTTGTCTTTTGCCCAAATCACATCGGGGGTCACCATTTGTCTTTTCCCCCAAATCACATCGGGGGTCACCATTTTTGGTTTTTCCCCAAATCACATCGGGGATCACCATTTGTGGTTTTCCCCCGAATCACATCGGGGTCACCATTTGTCTTTTCCCTGAATCACGTCGGGGTCACCATTGGTTGCCTTTTTTCCCCGAATCACATCAGGGTCACCATTTGTCTTTCCCCCAAATCACATCGGGGGTCACCATTTTTGGTTTTTCCCCAAATCACATCAGGGATCACCATTTGTGGTTTTCCCCCAAATCACGTCGGGGTCACCATTTGTTCTCTTTTCCCCAAATCATGTTGAGGTCACCAATCTTTAGTAATTGGTTCAGCTGCAACTCTTTAGGGGATAAGATTACATTCTACACCACCTTTATTTACCCACAGTGTACCCCCTTACATTTTGGGGTGTTCCTGGGGGAATTTGGGGTGTTCCTGGTGGGGACCAACCCCAGATTTACCCCTCTCTTGTCCCCTGCCCAGCGCCTGGTGGCCATGAACATGCCCCTCAATTCAGATGGCACCGTCACCTTCAACGCGACGCTCTTCGCCCTGGTCCGCACCTCCCTCAAGATCAAGACGGAAGGTGAGGGCGCCAGGAGGGGACAGGGGGACAGCAGGGGGTGACAAGGTGACAATCACGGCTGTGTGTCCCTTCTGTCCCTGTAGGGAACCTGGATGTGGCCAACAAGGAGCTCCGGGCTGTGGTGAAGAAGATCTGGAAGAGGACAAAGCCGAAGCTGCTGGACGAGGTCATCCCCCCGCCCGAGGGTGTGTGAGGGTCTGGGGGGGGGTCTGGGGAGATCTGGGGGGATCTGGAGGGGTCTGGGAGGGTTGGGGGGGTCTGGGGGAGTTTTGGGGGGGTCTAGAGGGGTCTGGGGGGTTTGGGGTGGTTCTGGGGGAGCTGGGGTTCTGGGAAATACTGAGGGGTTCTGGGGGAGTCTGGAGGGCTCTGGGGGGTCTGGAGGGGTTTGGGGGGGTCTGAAGGGGTCTGGGGGGTTCTGGGCGAGTCTGAGGGATACTGGGGGGTCTGGGGGGGGTTATGGGAAGGCCTGCACTGTTCTGGGAGGTTCTGGGGGATTCTGGGGGATCTGAGGCGGGGTTATGGGGAGGCCTGGGGAGTTTTGGGGGGATCTGGAAGATTCTAGGGGGTTCTGGGGCGATCTGGAGGAGTCTGGAGGGGTCTGGGAGGTTCTGGGGGGATCCAGAGGGGTCTGGGGGGCTCTGGGTGGGTCTGAGGGATACTGGGGGAATATGGGGGGGTTCTGGGGGGTTTTAGAGGGGTCTGGGGGAATCTGGAGGGGTCTGGGGGGTTTGTGGGGGAACCTGAGGGGTTCTGGGGGCTCTGGGGGGTTCTGGGGGCTCTTGGGGGTTCAGGAGGAATCTGGAGGGGTCTGGGGGGATCTGGAGGGGTCCGGGTTGTTCTGGGGGTGTCTGGGGGGTCTGGGTGTGTCTGGTGGTCCTGGGGTGTCCCAGAGCCCCCTGGCTGTCCCCTGACCCCCCCCTGTGTGTGTCCCCCAGAGGAGGAGGTCACAGTGGGCAAGTTCTACGCCACCTTCCTGATCCAGGACTATTTCCGCAAGTTCCGGCGGCGGAAGGAGCGCGGGATGCTGGGCGCCAGCGCCGGCCCCAGCAACGAGTGCGCGCTGCAGGTGTGACACCGCCCCCAGGTGGGGCTGGGGGGGTCACCAGGTGCCACCAGGTGCCAGCAGGTGACCCCGCGGTGTCCCCGCAGGCCGGGCTGCAGACGCTGCAGGCACTGGGCCCTGAGATGCGCCGGGCACTGAGCGACCTGGAGGGGGACGAGGGCGGGGACGCGCCCGCGGAGGAGCCGCTCACCTACGCAGTGAGCCACGCCCACACCTGTCACATGGCCACGCCCATGGCCACGCCTTTCCATTAGTCACGCCTACAAACAGCATCTTTCCATTGGCCATGCCCACTGACCACACCTTTCCATTGGCCACGCCCACAAACACTTTTTCATTGGCCACGCACACTCACCACACCTTTCTCTTGGCCACGCCCACCCAGCACACCTTTCCCTTGGCCACGCCCACTGAAAGCAGCTTTCTCCTTGCCACACCCACTGGCTACACCTTCCCCTTGGCCACACCCACCAGGTACACCTTTCCCTTGGCGACGCCCATCCACCACAGCTGTCACATGGCCACACCCACCCAGCACACCTTTCCCTTGGCCACGCCCACTGACCACACCTTTCTCCTGGCCACACCCACCGGCCAAGCCCACCGAGCTCACCTGTCCCACCCTGGCCATACCCCCACAGGCCACACCCACCCCAAATCCACTCCAAATGACCACACCTGTCCCATGGCCACGCCCCCAAGCCACACCTGACCCAGGCCACGCCCACCGACCCCGCCTCTCTCCACAGGCCCCCGAGACGCTCTACGGCTCCGGGCCCGGCTCCCCCCTGCTCTCAGAGCCGCCCCCCGCCCCCAGCCCCGCGCCCACCGAACGCGAGGAGCCCGCGTCCCCCTCCCATGGCGGCAGGTACGGGGGGCTGGGGCACACCCTGACGTGGGGAGGGGTCTCCGGGATGGGCCGGGGGTGCTCACGGCCCTGTGCGCAGGCGGCGCTCCGACGGGGGGGACCGGGAGGAGGAGGCGCCCCCGGCCGAGGATGCGGAGGAGCCGGGAGGGGACACGGGGGACGTGAGCCACGACGAGGAGCTGGAGAGCGCGGCACCGGCCCGGCGCCGCTGGGTGGGAGACAGGTACTGCGACCCCCCCCCGGGGGCAGAAACCCCCTCTGGAGGGGTCTCTGTAACTGGGGAGGGGGCACTGGAGAGTTTGGCACCGCTGGGTGGGAGACAGGTACTGCGACCCCCCCCCCGGGGGCAGAAACCCCCTCTGGAGGGGTCTCTGTAACTGGGGAGGGGGTCCTGTCAGCCCTGAGGCTGTCTCTGTGCTGGGATCCCCGGCTTATAACTGGGGAGGGGGCACTGGAGATGGGTGTCTCTGTAATTGGGGAGGGGGTCCCGTCAGCCCTGTCCCCGTGCCAGCTGCTGGGACCCCTGAAAGGAGAGGGGGGGTCCCTGCAGCTGGGGAGGGGGTCCTGTCAGCCCTGAGGGTGTCCCCGTGCTGGGACCCCCAAAAGGAGAGGGGGGGTCTCTGTAAATGGGGAGGGGGTCCTGTCATCCCTGAGGGTCTCCCCGTGCCGGGACCCCCGGCTTGTAACTGGGGAGGGGGCACTGGAGAGCTCGGCACCACTGGGTTGAGGACAGGTACCACGACCCCACCCGGGGACAGAAACCTCCTCTGGAGGGATCCCTGTAAATGGGGAGGGGGATCCTGTCAGCCCTGTCCTTGTGCCGGGACCCCCGAAAGGAGAGGGGGGGGTCTCTGTGATTGGGGAGGGGGTCCCGTCAGCCCTGAGGGTGTCCCCATGCCGGGACCCCCGAAAGGAGAGGGGGGGTCTCTGTAATTGGGGAGGGGGTCCTGTCAGCCCTGAGGGTGTCCCTGTGCCGGGACCCCCGAAAGGAGAGGGGGAGTCCCTGAAGCTGGGGAGGGGGTCCTGTCAGCCCTGAGCGTGTCCCCGGGTCGGGACCCCCGGCCTGTAACTGGGCAGGGGGCACTGGAGGCACCTGTCACCCCCTGACCCCATGGGATGCCCCCAGCCCCGACTGACCTCTCCTTGTTCCCCCCATCCAGGGCTCCGGGACCCCCGCGCTGGGCGGCTGAGCTGCCCCGGGGGGGGTCGCTGCCGCTGCCCCCCCGGCACTTCGCGCTCGGCAGCGGCGCTCGAGAGGGGCAACAACTGAAACGGCGGCGGCTGCTGCCCCCCACCCCCGCGGGTACGGCAAAGGAGGGGCCGGGGGCTCCGGTGGGACCCTCCGGGATCCGGGACGGTTCCCCGGTAGCCCCCGAGGGTCCCTGGGGCTGACGGAGGGAGGAAATGGCCTCGATGGGGAGGGCGGTGTCCTGCAGGGGCCCAGGGAGGGTCGCTGATGGGTGGGGGTGACCCCTCCCCGTGCCCGCGGGTGGATCTGAGGGTTCCTAAGGCCGGTGGTGACTCTGCCCGGTGCCCTCCGGTAGCCCTGAGGGTCCCTGGCTGGGCTGGGTGACCCTGCCCAGTGCCCAGAGGGTCCCTGGCTGAGGGAAATGACCCTGCCCGGTGTCCCCTGGTATTCCAGAGGGTTCCTGGCCAGGGTGAGCTGACCCTCCCCGGTATCTCAGAGGTTCCCTGGCTGAGAGAAATGACCCTGCCCGGTGTCCCCCGGTTTCCCAGAGGGTCCCTGACCAGGGTGGGTGACCCTGCCCAATTTCCCGGAGGGTCTCTGGCTGAGGGGGTGTCTCTGCCTAGTATCCCAGAGGGTTCCTGGCCAGGGAAAAGACCCTGCCCGGTGCCCCCTGGTATTCCAGAGGGTTCCTGGCCAGGGTGAGCTGACCCTCCCCGCTATCCCCGAGGGTCCCTAGCCGGGGCCTGACCCTGCCCGGTGCCCCCCGGTAGCCCAGAGGGTCCCTGGCTGAGGGAAGTGACCCTGCCCGGTGCCAGAGGTCCTGCTGAGGGAAGTGACCCTGCCCGGTGCCCAGAGGGTCCCTGGTCTGGGTGGGTGACCCTGCCCAGTTTCCTGGAGGGTCCCTGGCCAGGCTGGGTGCCCTGCACGGTACCCTGGAGGGTCCCTGGCTGGGGGAAATGACCCTGCCCGGTGTCCCCCGGTTTCCCGGAGGGTCCCTGGCCAGAAGCTGACCTCCCCCGCTCCCCCCAGGCCGGAAACCCTCCTTCACCATCCAGTGCCTGCGCCGCCAGGGCAGCTGCGAGGACGAGCCCATCCCGGGCACCTACAACCCCTCGGGCCCGCCCGGCCCCGCGCGCCCGCAGGTACCGCTGGATGCGGGACAGACAGACACACGGGAGAGGGGAGGGGACACCGTGACATTGTCACTGACCCCCTCCTGCCGCCCCCAGGGCTACGGCAGCTCCGAGACCTGGCGGCTGGGGGGCTCCTCGCAGGCCTGGGCGGCGCCGGCCCGCGGGCACGTTCTGTACGCGCCGCTGATCCTGGTGGAGGGGGCGCCGCCGGGGCCGGGGGCGGGCGGCAGCCTGCCCCCCCTGAACCGCTGGTACCCCCCCGCGCCGCTCCGGCTGCGACCCTGCGGCCCACACGAGGCCCTGGCACGGGGATCGGCCGATAGCCTGGTGGAGGCTGTGAGTGCGGGACACGGGGGACAGGGGGGGACATGGGGGGACATGGAGTGACAGCCACAGCCTGGGGGAGGCTGTGAGTGGGGGACACCGGGACAGGGGGGACATGGGGGAGTGAGGGCATGGAGTGACAGCCACAGCCTGGGGCAGGCTGTGAGTGGGGGACATGGGGGACATGGAGTGACAGCCACAGCCTGGGGGAGGCTGTGAGTGGGGGGACACCGGGGACAGAGGGGGACATGGGGTGACAGCCACAGCCTGGGGGAGGCTGTGAGTGGGGGACACGGGGACAGAGGGGGACATGGGGATGAGTGACAGCCACAGCCTGGGGGAGGCAGTGAGTGAGGACATGGGGGACATGAGGGGACACGGGAGGACATGGGGCACATAGAGTGACAGCCACAGCCTGGGGGATGGCAATGAGTGGGGGACATGGGGGGCACCATGGAGTGACATGGCTCGGCCGATAGCCTGGTGGAGGCTGTGACTGGGGGACATGGGGACATGGGGGACATGGGGGACATCGGGGGACATGGGGGGATATGGAGTGACAGCCACAGCCTGGTGGAGGCTGTGAGTGGGGGGGACATGGGCGGGACATGAGGTGACAGCCACAGCCTGGTGGAGGCTGTGAGTGGGGGGACACCGGGGACAGGGGGGGACATGGGAGTGACAGCCAGCAGCCTGGGGGAGGCTGTGAGTGGGGGGACATGGGGAGACATGGGGGTGACATGGGGTGACAGCCACAGCCTGGGGGAGGCTGTGAGTGGGGGGACATGGGGGACAGGGGGGGACATGGGGTGACAGGGGTCAGCTGGCAGCCTGGAGGAAGCTGTGAGTGCGGGACACAGGGGACATGGGGGGACATGGGGTGACAGCCACAGCCTGGGGGAGGCAATGAGTGGGGGACACGGGGGACAGGGGGGGACATGGGGGGACAGCCACAGCCTGGTGGAGGCTGTGAGTGCGGGACACGGGGGACATGGGGGGACATGGGGTGACAGCCACAGCCTGGTGGAGGCTGTGAGTGGGGGGACATGGGGGGGACATGGAGTGACAGCCACAGCCTGGGGCAGGCTGTGAGTGCGGGACACGGGGGACATGGGGGGACATGGGGGGAACGTGAGGGGGTCATGGAGTGACAGCCACAGCCTGGGGGAGGCTGTGAGTGGGGGACACGGGGGACATGGGGGGACATGGGGGAACATGGAGGAACATGGGGTGACATGGCTCAGATGGCAGCCTGGGGGAGGCAATGAGTGGGGGACATGGGGGAACACGAGAGGGACACGGGAGGACATGGGGGACACCTAGAGTGACAGCAATCTGGGGGGAGGCTGTGAGTGGGGGACACGGGACAGCGGGGGACATGGGGGCACATAGAGTGACAGTCACAGCCTGGAGGAGGCAATGAGTGGGGGGACATGAGGGGCATCTAGAGTGACATGGCTCGGCCGATAGCCGGGTGGAGGCTGTGACTGGGGGACATGGGGGACATGGGGGGACATGGGGTGACAGCCACAGCCTGGGGGAGGCAGTGAGTGGTGGACACGGGGGGACATGGGGTGCACATGGAGTGACATGGCTCGGCTGGCGGCCTGGGGGAAGCCATTAGTGAGGGGACATAGGGTGACATTATTCAGCCAACAGCCTGCTGGAGGCAGTTGGGGACACGGAGGACACAGGCACACCCCAAACGCCTCCCCCTCACCCCCTTAACCCAGGTGCTGATCTCGGAGGGACTGGGGCTCTTCGCCCGCGACCCCAAGTTCGTGGCGGTGGCCAAGCGGGAGATCGCAGACGCGTGCGACATGACCATGGACGAGATGGAGAGCGCGGCCGCCGACCTGCTGACCCGGCGCCGCGGCCCGCCCGCGCCCACGCCCGCCGTCTACAGCGACGAGGAACCGCTGCGGCCGCCGGCCGAGGAGGAGCTGGCCGATGAGATGGGCTGGGCCGGCGGGGTTTAGGACCCGGTACCGGGGGTTTAGAGTCCCCCGGCACCGCGGGGCTGGGCGGGCTGGTTCTAGAACCCGGGGCCGTGAGGGCGGCTCTCGAACCCGGGGCCCGCCATGATGGCTCTAGAACCCGGGGCCGTGAGGGCGGCTCTCGAACCCGGGGCCCGCCATGATGGCTCTAGAACCCGGGGCCGTGAGGGCGGCTCTAGAACCCGGCACCGATGTGGGGGCAATGTTACCTCAGGAAATAAAGGGATTTTTATCAAAAAGGTTTGGATTTTTTTTTCTCACACAAGGTGGGGGGTGGGGTTGCTTCAGGGATGGGTTTTATTCCTGAAAAAAGGGGGGGTTTTCCCTCAGGAAAAGGGATATTTGCCTCAGGGATGGGGTTTTTCCCTCAGGAAAAAGGGTCCCCTCAGGGATGGGTTTTTTCCTGAAAAAAATGGGGTTTTTCCCTCAGGAAAAGGGGTATTTGCCTCAGGAATGGGGTTTTTTTGCTCAGGAAAAAGGGTATTTGCTTCAGGGATGGGTTTTTTCCTGAAAAAAATGGGGTTTTTCCCTCAGGAAAAGGGGTATTTGCTTCAGGGATGGGTTTTTTCCTGAAAAAAGTGGGGGTTTCTCTCAGGAAAAGGGGTGTTTGCCTCAGGGATGGGTTTTTTCCTGAAAAATGTGGGGGGTTTTCCCTCAGAAAAAGGGGTATTTGCCTCAAAAACCCGGACCCATGAGGGTGGCTCTAGAAGCCGGCACAGATATGGGGGCAATGTTACCTCAGGAAATAAAGGGATTTTTTATCAAAAAGCTTTTGATTTGTTTTTTTTTCTCACACAAGGGGGGTTTTCCTCAGGAAAAGGGGTATTTGCCTCAAAAAAAGGAAGTTTTTACTCAAAACCAAGAAGTGTGTTTTCCTTCAGAATAACCAAACCGTGTTTTCCTACGGGAAAGGGAGGGTTCCTCAAAAAATAAAAAGGGATTTACCTTAAAAAAAAAAAAGAAATGTTTTTGTTTGGAACAGAGATATGCATTGCGGGGTGGGGGGGAGTATAATCAGAAAATTAATTTTCCTCAGGAAAAGGAGTATTTACCTCAAAAAGTTTTTTTCTCAAAAAACCTACTCAAAACCACACATATCTCCAAATCAACTACTTTTTCCTCAAAAAAGACGTTTTTGCTCAAAAAAAAGGAGTGATTTT
This sequence comes from Zonotrichia leucophrys gambelii, assembly GCF_028769735.1. Taxonomy (NCBI): domain Eukaryota; kingdom Metazoa; phylum Chordata; class Aves; order Passeriformes; family Passerellidae; genus Zonotrichia; species Zonotrichia leucophrys. The sequence goes on along the minus strand of NW_026992321.1, from coordinate 61,242 downwards.
GCCTCAGTTTAGAAATATGAGGGAGTTACATTTAAAAATTATAAAGGAGGGGTTTGTCTCAGAAAAAAAAAAAAAAAAAAGACGAGGTTTTTCCTCTAGAAAAAGTTTATTTGCCTTAAATTTGCTGCTCAGAGGAGGATTTTCCTCAGGAAAAGGGATGTTTACCTCAAAAAAATTAAAGTTTTTACCCAATAAAGAGGGTTTCCCAGAAAAGAAATCATGTTTCCCTAAAAAAAAAAAAAAATCCCTCAAAGAAAGGAAAAATTTTTAAAGGGTGGAAAAAGGATTTTCTTAAAATATGGTTTTTTTCACTGGAAAAGGTATATTCACATCAGGGATGAGTGAAATATCCTCAAAATGAGGTTTTTATTTCAGGAAAAGGGACATTTCTTAAGAGAAAATGATGTTTCTTCTCAAAAAGGAAGTTTTCACTCAAAAAAGGAATTTTTTTCCCCTCAAAAAAATTAGGAGTTTTATCTCAGGAAAAGAGACATTAACCTCCTGGGGACGGTGAATCGTTCTCAAAAATGAATATTCCCTCTTGAAAAGAAATAATTACCTCAAAAAATCCTTTTTAAAAAGTTTTGCCTAAAAAAGAAGTTGTTATTGCAAGAAAAGAAAGTGTCTTCCCCTCAAAAAAGGAGTTTTGCCTCAGGGAAAAACGAGATTTACACCCAAAAAGGAGGGACTGCCAAAAAGAGGGAAAAAGGAAAAAAAAAAAAAAAAAAAGAGGATTTTACATCAGGAAAAAGGATCAGGAAAAGAGGATTTTACATCAGGATTGTCACCTCAGAAAAGGTAAATTTTACATTACAAAGGAGGTGTTTGTTTCCCTGATGAAAGAGGAATTTTCACCTCACAAATGGGGATTTGACTTCAGGAAAGATTTTACCTCAAAAAGCAGGATTTTAGCTCCAAAAAAGCAGAATTTACCTCAAATAAAAGAGTTCTACTGCAAACAGAGGAATATTAACACAGAGGGGTATTTTTCCTGAGAGAGTGGAGTTTTAAATCAGAATTTTTTTTTTTTTTTTTATCTGAGAAAAAGTGAATTTTACCTCACAAGTGGGATCTTACCTGAGAAAAGGGGGATTTTACCTCAGGAAAGGTAAATTTTACCTCAGAGACAAAGGTTTATCAGAAAAAAGGTGAATGTTTTACTTCAGAAAGAGTAAAATTTACCTCCATGAAACAGGGTTTAACTGCAAGAAAGAGCATTTTTCACCTCAAGGAAGGGAATTTTACCTCACAAAAGGGGTTTCTACCCAAGGAAAGGTAAATGTTGCCTCACAAAAGAGGGTTTTACCTCAGGAAATAACATTTCACACCCCACAAAGGGGGATTTTACCTCAGGGAAGGGGTGGTCTACATCACAAAAGTGGATTTTCCGTCAGGAAAAGTAAATTTTACCTCACAGAAGAGGGTTTTACCTTAGGAAAAAGCATTTCTCCCCTCAGGAAGGGGGGACTTTACCTCAAAAAAGGGAAACTTCACCTCAAAAATTGGAAAATTTACCTCAGAAAATGGAAACTTTACCTCACTGAGGAGGGTTTTACCTCATGAAAGTGTCCTTCCTTTCAGGATGGATTTTACTTCATGAAGGGGGTTTTTAACCTCAGGAAATGTGAATTTTACCTCATAAATGAGTGGTTTACCTCAAGAAAAGGACATGTTTTACCTCACAGAAGGCAGTTTTATCACAGAAAAGAACTTTTCACCTCGGGGCGGCAGATTTTGCCTCAGAAATGTAAAATTTACCTCACTAAAAGAGGGTTTACCTTGCGAAAAAACATTGTTCTCTTTATGAAATGAGCATTTTACCTCAGAAAGGTAAATGTTACCTCACAGAATTGAGGCACATCTCATAAAACATGTCACATTTTGGAATAGCGAAATTTTACCTCCAGAAAAGGGGTGTTTTACCCTCAGAAAAGTGGATTTTTACCTCAGAAAGGTAAATTTTACTGCACAGAATTGGGATTTTTACCTCAGAAAGGTAAATTTCACCTCACAGAATTGGGTTTTATCTCATAAAACATGTCACATCTTGGAACAGGGAAATTTTACCTCCGGAAAGGGGGTGTTTTACCCTCAGAAAAGTGGGGTTTTACCTCAGAAAGGTAAATTTTACCTCACAGAATTGGGTTTTATCTCATAAAACATGTCACATCTTGGAACAGGGAAGTTTTACCTCCGCAAAGGGGGTGTTTTATGAAAGGGGGGAAGGCTTTACCCTCAGACAAGTGGGTTTTTACCTCAGGAGAGGTGAATTTTACCTCACGAAAGTGCATTTTACGCCTCGGGTGGGGGTTTTTCCCTCAGGACCAGGCCTCGCTCCGGGGCTCCCAGGGGAGGTTCCCGCGCCCCGCCCCTCCCGTGTTGGCCCCGCCCCCTCCAGTGAGGCCCCGCCCCTCGCGCGCTCCCATTGGTGGAGCCGGCGGCCAAATCCCAACCCCCGAAAATCTTGAACCCCACAAAAATCGAACCCCAAAAATCCTGAACCCCCAAAATCCCTGAACCCCCCAAAACCCCAACCCCTCCCCAAATCCTGACCCCCCCAAACCACCCCCCAATAACCTCTGAGTCTTTTTTTAACCTCCAAAGTTTAATAATAATAAAAAAAATCATAATACAATAAAATAACCCCCCGCCCCCCCCCCCCCCGCCCCAAAGAGCCTTGTTAGTGTCGGGGGGGGGAGGGGCAGGGGGGGCCCCCAAATCCGCTCCCCCCCCCCCCCCCCCCCCCCAATCCTATAAAAAACCCGGTGCGGGGGGGGGGGGAGGGGCTGGCCCTGCTGTGCTGGTTGGGGGCCCCCCCTCCCCATTTTGGGGCCCCCCTCCCCATTTTGGGGACCCCCCCCGGGGCTGAACGATACAAAAGAAACAACTGAAATAATTACATCGCGGGGGGGGGAGGGGAGGGCGGAGGGGAGAGACCCCCCCCCAGCACCCCCAAATCCCGAATTGGGGGGTTCGGGGGGGGGCTCAGGGTGGGGGGGGCCCGGAGTGGCCCCCCCAGTCCATCCCCACCGTGTCAGGCGCGTCCGTCTGTCTGTCCGGGCTGGGGGCGCCGCGTCACGAGTCCTGGGGGGGGGACAGACCTAAAATTACTGCACCCCAAAACCGCTGCACCCCAAAATCCCTGAACCCCACCCAAAAACACCACCCAAAACCCAAAAGCCCCAAAACCGATGTACCTCAAAAACACTGAACCCCAAAATCCCTGTACCCCAAAAACAGCACCTGAAAACCACTGAATCCCAAAACCACTGCACCCCAAAAACACTGTACCCCAAAAACACAGCACCCCAAAACCGATGAATCCCAAGAACACTGCACCCTAAAAACCACTGTATCCCAAAATCACTGAACCCCAAAACCGCTGTACCCCAAAAACAGCACCCAAAAATCACTGAATCCCAAAAACACTGCACCCTAAAAACCGTTGCATCCCAAAATCATTGTACTCCAAAAACATTGTACCCCAAAACCACTGTACCCTAAAAACACTGCACCCCAAAACCGCTGTACCCCAAAAACACTGCACCCCAAAACCACTGTACCCTAAAAACACTGTACCCCAAAACTGCTGTACCCCAAAACCGCTGTACCCTAAAAACACTGCACCCCAAAACCGCTGTACCCCAAAACCACTGTACCCCAAAACCGCTGTACCCCAAAACCGCTGTACCCCAAAACCGCTGCACCCCAAAACTGCTGCAGCCCAAAGCCGGCCCCATCGATCCCTGGATAGGGGGGAACCCCCCAAAGCCTCTGCTCTGCACCCCAGAACCCTCCTGGACCCCTCTCACCCCATAATTCCCCCATTAACTCCATCTGTACCCCAAAACTCCCCCTATTAACCCTGTGTGTACCCTACAATCCCATTAACCCCTTCTGCACCCCATAATTCTCCCACAATCCAAATACACCCCATAATCCCCCCATTAACCCTGTCTGTGCCCTGTTAATCCCTTCTACACCCCACAATCTCCCCATAAACCTCTCATTAACCCCCTCATCCCCCTATTAACCCCTTCTATACCACATAGCACCCCCATTAACCCGATCTGTACCCCATAATTCCCCCATTAACCCCCATAATCCCCTCAGAATTCCTCTCTGTACCCCACAATCCCCCCCCTTAACCCCCTCACTAATCTCCTCATCCCCCATTAACCCCTTCTATACCCCACAACCCCCCCATTAACCCCTTCTGTTCCCCATAATCCCCCTTAAACCCTTCTGCACCCCATTAATCCCCTCTGTACCCCCTAACCCGTCCTTAACCCCTTCTGTGCCAAATTAACCCCTTCTATCCCACATAACCCCCCATTATTCCCCGAATCCCCCCATTAACCCCTTCTACGCCCCATAACCACCCCATTAACCCCTTCTATGCCCCATAACCGCCCCATTAACCTCTCTGTACCCCATTATCCCACTCTATATCCCACAAACCCCCCATTAACCCTGTCTTTATGCCATTAACCCCTTCGGTACCCCATAATCCCATTAACCCCTTCTATTCCCCTTAACAGCCCCCATTAACCCCTTCTGCACCCCATATGCCGCCATGAAACCCCTCTATACCCCATAAACTTCTCATTAATACCCTCATCCCCCCATTAACCCCTTCTATACCCCATCAACCCCTTCTGTACCCCATAATCCCCCATTATTCCCCTAATCCCCCCATTAACCCCTTCTGTACCCCATAACACCTCATTAACCCCTTCTGTACCTCATAATCCTCCCATTATTCCCCTAATCCCCCCATTAACCCCTTCTATACCCCACATCCCAACCATTAAACCCTTCTATGCCCCATAACCCCCCCATTAGCCCCTTCTGTACCCCATAACACCTCATTAACCCCTTCTGTACCTCATAATCCCCATTAACACCTTCAGCACCCCATAATCCCCCTTTAACCCCCTCTATACCCCACAACCCCCCATTAACCCTTCAGCACCCCATAATCCCCCATTAACCCCTTGTATACCCCATTAACCCCCACATTAACCCCTTCAGCACCCCATTAACCCCTTCTATACCCCACAATCCCCCCATTAACCCTTCAGCACCCCATAATCCCCCATTAACCCCTTCTATACCCCATTAACCCTTCGTCCCCCCCCCCCTCCGTACTCACCCCCGGGGTGGGGGCCGTGGCCGTGGGGCTGTCCCGGGGGTCCCCCCCGCCCTCGGCCCCCCGACTCCTCTTTGGCTCCAGCTCCTCCTTGGCCAGGGCGGGCAGGAGGTGCCCCCCCCCCCGCTCCGCCCGGCGCTTGCGGCGCCGCTCGGGGTCCCGGCCGCGGGCCCGAGCCCCCCGGCGCTCGGCCTGCTCCAGCTGGGGAGGGGACACCCGTCAGACACCCCCAAATTGGGACAGGACACACACAGACCCCTCAGAGATCCCCCCGAGCCCCCCGGCGCTCGGCCTGCTCCAGCTGGGGAGGGGGACACCCGTCAGACACCCCCACATTGGGAATGGACACACACAGACCCCTCAGAGATCCCCCCGAGCCCCCCGGCGCTCGGCCTGCTCCAGCTGGGGGGGGGACCCCCGTCAGACACCCCCACATTGGGACAGGACACACAGAACCCTCAGACACCCCCCGAGCCCCCCGGCGCTCGGCCTGCTCCAGCTGGGGAGGGGACACCCGTCAGACACCCCCACATTGGGACAGGACACACAGACCCCTCAGACACCCCCAAATCGGGAATGGACACACACAGACCCCTCAGACACCCCCAAATCGGGAATGGGGACACACAGACCCCTCAGACACCCCCAAATTGGGACAGGTGGGGACAGACCCCTCAGACACCCCCAAATCGGGACAGGACACACACAGACCCCTCAGACACCCCCCGAGCCCCCCGGCGCTCCGCCTGCTCCAGCTGGGGAGGGGGACACACCCGTCAGACACCCCCAAATCGGGAATGGACACACAGACCCCTCAGACACCCCCAAATCGGGAATGGACACACACAGACCCCTCAGACACCCCCCGAGCCCCCCGGCGCTCCGCCTGCTCCAGCTGGGGAGGGGGACACCCGTCAGACACCCCCAAAATTGGGAACGGGGACACAGACCCCTCAGAGATCCCCCCGAGCCCCCCGGCGCTCGGCCTGCTCCAGCTGGGGAGGGGGACACCCGTCAGACACCCCCAAATCGGGAATGGACACACAGACCCCTCAGACACCCCCAAATCGGGAATGGAGACACACAGACCCCTCAGACCCAACCCCGAGCCCCCCGGCGCTCCGCCTGCTCCAGCTGGGGAGGGGGACACCGAGAGACCCCTCAGACACCCCCAAATTGGGACAGGACACACACAGACCCCTCAGACACCCCCAAATCGGGAACGGGGACACACAGACCCCTCAGACACCCCCAAATCGGGACAGGACACACACAGACCCCTCAGACACAACCCCGAGCCCCCCGGCGCTCCGCCTGCTCCAGCTGGGGAGGGGGACACCCGTCAGACACCCCCAAATCGGGAACGGGGACACACAGACCCCTCAGACACCCCCAAATCGGGAATGGACACACACAGACCCCTCAGACACAACCCCGAGCCCCCCGGCGCTCCGCCTGCTCCAGCTGGGGGGGACACACCCGTCAGACACCCCCAAATTGGTCCAGGACACACACAGACCCCTCAGACACCCCCGAGCCCCCCGGCGCTCGGCCTGCTCCAGCTGGGGAGGGGGACACCAAGAGACCCCTCAGACACCCCCGAATGGGGAATGGGGACACACAGACCCCTCAGACACCCCCAAATTGGGAATGGACACACACAGACCCCTCAGACACCCCAAAATCAGGAATGGAGGGGACAGACCCCTCAGACACCCCAAAATCGGGAAAGGACACACACAGACCCCTCAGACACCCCCAAATTGGGACAGGACACACACAGACCCCTCAGACACCCCCAAATTGGGAATGGACACACACAGACCCCTCAGACACCCCCCGAGCCCCCCGGCGCTCGGCCTGCTCCAGCTGGGGAGGGGGACACCCGTCAGACACCCCCAAATCGGGAACGGGGACACACACAGACCCCTCAGACACCCCCAAAATCGGGAATGGACACACACAGACCCCTCAGACACCCCCAAATTGGGAATGGACACACACAGACCCCTCAGAGATCCCCCCGAGCCCCCCGGCGCTCCGCCTGCTCCAGCTGGGGAGGGGGACACCCGTCAGACACCCCCAAATCGGGAAAGGACACACACAGACCCCTCAGACACCCCCAAAATCGGGAATGGGGACACACAGACCCCTCAGACACCCCCAAATCGGGACAGGACACACAGACACCTCAGACACCCCAAAATCAGGAATGGAGGGGACAGACCCCTCAGACACCCCAAATCGGAAATGGGGACACACAGACCCCTCAGACACCCCAAAAATTGGGACAGGTGGGGACACACCCATCAGACACCCCAAAATTGGGACAGGACACACAGACCCCTCAGACACCCCCTGAAACCCCCGGCGCTCCACCTGCTCCAGCTGGGGAGGGGGACACACCATCAAACACCCCCAAATTGGGAATGGACACACAGACCCCTCAGACACCCCAAAAATTGGGACAGGTGGGGACACATCCGTCAAACACCCCCAAATTGGGAATGGACACACACAGACCCCTCAGACACCCCAAAATTGGGAATGGACACACACAGACCCCTCAGACACCCCCAAATCGGGAATGGGGACACACAGACCCCTCAGACACCCCCAAAATCGGGAATGGACACACACAGACCCCTCAGACACCCCCAAATCGGGACTGTGGGCGGGTTTGGGATGCCCAGGGTGGGAGGAGAGCAGTGCAAGGAGGAATTTGGGGGTCTCTAAAAGATTCTGGGGACCCTCACCCTAAAGGGGCAGGTTTGGGATGTGCTCTGTACCCCGGGCAGTTTGGGGAGTCCTGGGGCAGTTCTGGGGGTGTGCTCTGTACCCCTGGGCCGTTTTTGGGGTCCTGGGCAGTTTTGGGGTCCCCGGGCAGTTTTGGGGTCCCAGGGCAGTTCTGAGTGTCCTGGGGCAGTTTTGTGGTCCTGGGTCAGTTTTTGGGTCAGTTTTGGGGTCCCGGGCAGTTTTGGGGTGTCCCGGGTCAGTTTTGGGGTCCCGGGCAGTTTTGGGGTCCCAGGCAGTTCTGGGGTCCCCGGGCAGTTTTGGGGTCCCCGGGCAGTTTTGGGGGGTCCCGGGTCAGTTTTGGGGTGTCCCGAGGCAGTTTTGGGGTGCCGGGTCAGTTTTGGGGGGTCCCGAGGCAGTTTTGGGGTGCCAGATCAGTTTTGGGGGGCCGGGTCAGTTTTTGGGGTGTCCCGAGGCAGTTTTGGGGTCCCGGGTCAGTTTTGGGGTCCCAGGCAGTTTTGGGGTGCCGGGTCAGTTTTGGGGTCAGTTTTTGGGGTGTCCCGGGTCAGTTTTGTGGTCCTGGGTCAGTTTTTGGGTCAGTTTTGGGGTCCCCGGGCAGTTTTGGGGTGCCGGGTCAGTTTTGGGGTGCCGGGTCAGTTTTGGGGGGTCCCGAGGCAGTTTTGGGGTGCCAGGTCGGTTTTGGGGGGCCGGGTCAGTTTTGGGGTACCCAGGTCAGTTTTTGGGGTCCCAGGTCAGTTCTGGGGTCCCCGGGCAGTTTTGGGGGGTCCCGGGTCAGTTTTGGGGTGTCCCGAGGCAGTTTTGGGGTGCCAGGTCGGTTTTGGGGGGCCGGCTCAGTTTTGGGGTGCCGGGTCAGTTTTGGGGTCCCGGGTCAGTTTTGGGGTGCCGGGTCAGTTCTGGGGTGCCGCACCTCGAGCAGCAGGCGGAACAGGGCCAGCGGGGGCGGGCGCGTGGCCTGCAGCAGCCGCCAGATGCTCTGGGCCTCGTCCAGCGTCACCTCCAGCAGATCCCCCTCCATCATCAGCTCCTCCAGCGGCCGCCGCGTGGCCTCGGGCAGCTCCAGCACCGGGCCCTGGAGCCGGGGCAGCGCCGCGCTCAGCGCCTCCAGCTCTGTGGGGACATCGTGGGGACATCGTGGGGACACCACAGTGACACAGTGTGTGTCCCCATTGCCAGCTCCAGCACCGGGCCCTGCAGCCGGGGCAGCGCCGCGCTCAGCGCCTCCAGCTCTGTGGGGACATGGGGACATGGGAACATCATGGGGACATCGTGGGGACATTGTGGGGACACCACAGTGACACAGTGACACAGTGTGTGGCCTCGGGCAGCTCCAGCACGGGGCCCTGGAGCCGGGGCAGTGCTGCGCTCAGCGCCTCCAGCTCTGTGGGGACATGGGGACATCGTGGGGACATTGTGGGGACACCACAGTGACACAGTGACACAGGGTGTGTGCCCATTGCCAGCTCCAGCACCGGGCCCTGCAGGCAGGGCAGTGCTGCGCTCAGCGCCTCCAGCTCTGTGGGGACATTGTGGGGACATCGTGGGGACACCACAGTGACACAGGGTGTGTGCCCATTGCCAGCTCCAGCACGGGGCCCTGGAGCCGGGGCAGCGCCGCGCTCAGCGCCTCCAGCTCTGTGGGGACATGGGGACATTGTGGGGACACCACAGTGACACAGTGACACAGTGTGTGCCCATTGCCAGCTCCAGCACCGGGCCCTGCAGTCACACTCAGCGCCTCCAGCTCTGTGGGGACATCGTGGGGACACCATGGGGACACTGGAACATGGGGATGCAGGGCACACTCAGTGCCTCCAGCTGTGCAGGGACACCACAGGGACATTGTGGGGACACCACAGTGACACAGGGTGTGTGCCCATTGCCAGCTCTGGCATGAGGCAGTGCTGCGCTCAGCGCCTCCAGCTCTGCAGGGACATGGGGGACACCGTGGGGACACCGTGGGGACACCACAGGGACATGGGGACACAGGGACAAGGGGACACAGGGGCTTCCAGCCCCAGCAGCGCTACGCTCAGCATCTCCAGCTCTGTGGGGACACCATGGGGACATCATGGGGACACGTGGCCCACTGTGCTCAGCGCCTCCAGCTCTGCAGGGACATCATGGGGACACCGTGGGGACACCACAGTGACACAGTGTGTGTGCCCTCGGGCAGCTCCAGCACCGGGCCCTGGAGCCGGGGCAGTGCTGCGCTCAGCGCCTCCAGCTCTGTGGGGACATTGTGGGGACATGGGGACATCGTGGGGACACCACAGTGACACAGCGTGTGCCCATTGCCAGCTCCAGCACGGGGCCCTGGAGCCGGGGCAGTGCTGCGCTCAGCGCCTCCAGCTCTGTGGGGACATCGTGGGGACATTGTGGGGACACCACAATGACACAGTGACAGTGTGTGTGCCCTCGGGCAGCTCCAGCACGGGGCCCTGGAGCCGGGGCAGCGCCGCGCTCAGCGCCTCCAGCTCTGTGGGGACATCATGGGGACATCGTGGGGACATCGTGGGGACATCATGGGGACACCACAGTGACACAGTGTGTGCCCATTGCCAGCTCCAGCACGGGGCCCTGGAGCCGGGGCAGTGCTGCGCTCAGCGCCTCCAGCTCTGTGGGGACATCGTGGGGACACCACAGGGACATGGGGACACAGGGACAAGGGGACACAGCGGGTTCCAGCCCCAGCAGCGCTACGCTCAGCATCTCCAGCTCTGTGGGGACACCATGGGGACATCATGGGGACACGTGGCCCACTGTGCTCAGTGCCTCCAGCTCTGTGGGGACACCATGGGGACACCACGGGGACACGTGGCCCACTGTGCTCAGTGCCTCCAGCTCTGCAGGGACATCATGGGGACACCATAGGGACATGGGGTACACTCAGCACCTCCAGCTTTGTCGGGACATGGGGACAGCACAGGGACAGGGTGCACTCAAGCGCCTCCAGCTCTGTGGGGACATTGTGGGGACACCATGGGGATGCCACAGGGACTCCCACAGATCCACAGGACCCCCAAGGTGAGCTCAGCAGGGACCCAGGGGATCCCAAATCCCTCTGTCCCTGCCCCGTGGGATCCCTCTGTCCCTCTGTCCCTGCCCCATGGCATCCCCTGGACCCCCGAGGGTCTCCCCACGGCCCCGATCCCACTCACCCGAGGGCAGGGGTCCGTTCTTCTCCGGGCTGGGGGCGTCCCCGTTCTCCACTGACACCTGGGGGGGGATGGAGGGAAGGTGTTCTGGGGGGCTCAGCCTCCCCCAGCCCCAAAAACACCCCATAACCCCAAAACCTGCCCTAGAGCCCCAAAATCTGCCCCACACCTCCCCACTGCCCCCCAAACCCTCCCACCTCGGTCTGCTCGTTGTGGTGGGTGTCACACAGAGAACCATCACCCCAAAACTCCCAGGAATCCCCCCAAAATCCCATCATTTCCCCAAAACACCCACAAATCCCCCAACTCTCACCTCGGCCTGCTTGCAGCTGGTCGTGCACAGGGGTCTGATACCCCAAATTCCCCCCAAATCCCCCACAGTTCCCCCAAACCCTGCCCCCAATCCCCAACTCGGTCTGCTTGTTGTGGCTGGTCTCACACAGGGCCCTGACACCCCAAATTTCCCCAAAATCTCCCCAAAATCCCCATAATTCCCCCTAAAACCCCCCTAATTTCCCTTCAAAACCCAACTTGGTCTGCTTATTGCGCCTGGCCTTGCACAGGGGCCTGACACCCCAAATTCCCCCCAAATCACCCCAAAACCCCCATAAATCTCCCCCAGACCCACCTGGGTCTGCTCATTGCGGCTGGCCTTGTGCAGGGCGCTGACACCTCAAATTCCCCCCAAATCCCCCCAAATCCCCCCCAAATCACCCCAAAACCCCCATAAATATCCCCAAAACCCCCATAAATCTCCCCCAGACCCACCTTGGTCTGCTCGTTGCGGCTGGCCTCGTGCAGGGCCCCATCGCCATCCCTGTGGTGCAGCCGGTGCCACAGGGCCCTGACACCCCAAATTCCCCCCAGATCACCCCAAAATCTCCAAATCCCCCATAAATCTCCCCCAAACCCACCTTGGTCTGCTCGTTGCAGCTGGCCTCACACAGGGTGCTGTCACTGCCATCGCCATGGTGCAGCCGATGCAGCAGGGCCCTGACACCCCCAAATCCCCCCCAAATCTCTCCAAAACCCCCCCATATCTCCCCAAAACTCCCACAAATCTCCCAAAATCCCCACCTTGGTCTGCTCGTTGCGGCTGGCCTCGCGCAGCGCCCCGTCGCCGCCATCCCCGTGGTGCAGCCAGTGCTGCAGGGTCTTGACACCCCAAATCCCCCCAAATCCCCCCCAAATCTTCCACAAATCTCCCCAAATCCCCACCTTGGTCTGCTCGTTGCGGCTGGCCTCACGCAGGCCCGTCACCGTGGTGCAGGTACTGCCACAGGGCCCTGACACCCCAAATCACTCCCAAATCTCCCTATAATTCCCTCAAATCACCCCCAAATCACCCCCAAATCACCCCAAACAACCCCCATAAATCTCCTCCAAACCCACCTGGTCTGCTCGTTGCGGCTGGCCTCGTGCAGGGCCCCGTTGCCGCCATCCCCGTGGTGCAGCCGGCGCTGCAGGGTCTTGACACCCCAAATCCCCCAAATCCCCCCCAAATCTCCCCAAACCCACCTTGGTCTGCTCGTTGCGGCTGGCCTCACGCAGGGCTCCGTCACCATCACCACCATGGTGCAGCCGGTGCCGCAGGGTCCTGACACCCCCAAATCCCCCCAAAATCCCCAAATCTCCAAATAATGCCCACCTTGGTCTGCTCGTTGTGGCTGGCCTCACGCAGGGCCCCATCACCATCCCTGTGGTGCAGGCGGTGCCACAGGGCCCTGACACCCCAAATTCCCCCCAAATCACCCCAAAACCCCCCCAAATCTCCCCAAAACCCCCACAAATCTCCCCAAAATCCCCACCTTGGTCTGCTCGTTGCGGCTGGCCTCACGCAGGGCCCCGTCACCATGGTGCAGGTACTGCCACAGGGCCCTGACACCCCAAATCACCCCCAAATCTCCCTATAATTCCCTCAAATCACCCCCAAATCTCCCTAAATCCCCAAACCCCCATAAATCTCCTCCAAACCCACCTTGGTCTGCTCATTGTGGCTCGCCTTGCGCAGGGCTCTGTCACCACCACCACCATGGTGCAGCCGGTGCCGCAGGGCCCTGACACCCCAAATTCCCCCCAAATCTCCCCAAAACCCCGATAAATCTCCAAATAATGCCCACCTTGGTCTGCTCGTTGCGGCTGGCCTCGCGCAGGGCCCCATCACCATCCCCGTGGTGCAGCCGGTGCCGCAGGGCCGCCAGGCGCTCCAGGGGCGCGGCCACCTCGGGGGACGCCAGGAGCTGCCGGGCGCGGTCCTGCCAGGTGATGGCCCTCTCGGTGAGGCACTGCAGGGCCTCGCCCTCGGGCAGCCGCACCGGCAGCTTCTGCAGCGCCACCAGCAGCGCCAGGATGGTCTCGAGGCGCGGCCGCCGCGAGCGCTGGCACAGCGGGCACAGGAACTTGGCGTCCCACTCCCACCAGGCCGGCGACGGCTTCTGGGCGCCCAGGCGGGGCCAGGCCACGCAGGAGCCGTGGAACCAGTCCCGGCAGAGCTGGCACTGCAGCATGCCTGGCCCCGAGGGCTGCCCGCACACGCACGACGGAGGGCCCGGGCCCGGCAGGGGTGGAGCGGCTTTCTGGGCGTTGGCGTGGCGGAGGCGCAGCATGCCCTCCTTCTCCTTCTGCTCGCCCTCCTTGAACGCCACGATCTGGGGAGAGAGATTGGGGGGTTCAGGGTGTGACCCCCAACCCAAACCCCCTCAGTGCCCTCCTGCTCCTTCTGCTCGCCCTCCTTGAACGCCACAATCTGGGGGGACAGAGGGGACAGAGATTGGGGGGGTGACAGGGTTGGGGGGTTCAGGGTGTGACCCCTAACCCAAACCCCTCAGTGCCCTCCTTCTCCTTCTGCTCGCCCTCCTTGAATGCTACAATCTGGGGGGGATAGGGGGTACAGGGGGACACAACTGGGGGTGACAGGGTGGGGTGACAGGGTGCGAGTCCCGATCCCCAAACCCACCTCAGGTTGCCTTCTGTGCCGTGTGAACGCCACGATTGGGGTGACAGGGTTGGGGGGTTCAGGGTGTGACCCCCAGCCCAAAAGCCCTTGCACTTTGCCCAAAATCTGCAGGGGAAAGGGGTGAGAGGGAAGAGAGGGGGTGACAGGGTTGGGGGGTTCAGGGTGTGACCCCCAACCCAAACCCCCCTTACAGACAGACTCTTCCTTCATGATCGGCCCCCACTCTAACACCAGATGCTCTGGGGACAAACAGGGGTGAGAGGGGACAGGGGCTGGGGGGTGACAGGGTGTGACCCCCACCCCAAACCCCTGAATGCCATGAATCTGGGGATGAGGGATGCAGGAGGTGACTGGTGACCCCCCCCAATCCCCTCAGGGCCACTCCTGCTCTTTGCTCCCCTCCTGAATGTCACAATCTGGGGGGGATCAGGGGGTCAGAGGGGACACAGACTGGGGGGTGACAGGGTTGGGGGGTTCAGGGTGTGACCCCCACCCCAACCCTTGAATCCTCATTCTCTGTTGAAGAAATTGGGGGGTGACAGGTGGGGTCAAGGGGTGACCCAAACCCCAGAGGGTGAACAAGGTGACATGACAGGTTGGCGCGCCCCCACCCCAAACCCCTGAATGTCAAAATATGGAGGAAAATTGTGAGTGTGAGGTGTGACAGGGATTGGGGGAAATGTGGGTGCCCCCCACCCCAAACCCCTGAACACCAAGATATGGGGGGAAGAGGGGGTGGAGGGGACAGGGATTGAGGAATGTGGGTGCCCCCCACCCCAAACTTGAACACCAGATAGGGGGCACAAGCAGGGGTGAGAGGGGACAGGGATTGAGAAAATGTGGGTGCCCCATCCCCAAAGCCCTGAACACCAAGATCTGGAGAGAAATTGGGAGTGTGAGAGGTGACAAGGACTGAGGGAATGTGGGTGCCCCCCATCCCAAAACCCCAAAACCCCCAAATTAGGGAGAACAAGGAACATGAGTGATAACAGCAATCGAGGTCAGACATGGTGCCCCCCACCCCAAACACCTGAATGCCAAAATCTGGGGGACAGCAGGTGGTGAGAGGCAACAGGGATTGGGAGAAATGTGGGTGCCCCCCACCCCAAACCTGAACCAAATAAGGGGTGGGGTGAGGTGGGGTGAGAGGCAACGGGATGAGAAATGTGGGTGCCCCCCACCCCAAACCCCTGAACACCAAGATATGGGGTGGGCACAGCAGGGAGTGAGAGGGGACAGGGATTGAGAAAATGTGGGTGCCCCCCACCCCAAACCCCTGAATACCAATATCTGGAGGGAGACTGGGAGTGTGAGAGGTGACAGGGTTGGGGGGGGGGGTCACAGGGTGCCCCCCAGCCCAAACCCCAATTCAGGGAGAACAACGAATATGAGTGGTGACAAGAATCAATGTCGGATGCGGTGCCCCCACCCCAAATCCCTGAATGCCAAAATCTGGAGGGAAATTGGGAGTGTGAGAGGTGACAAAAACCCCAAAACCCCCCAATCCAGGGAGAACAAGGAACGTGAGCGATAACAGCAATCAATGTCGGATGCGGTGCCCCCACCCCAAACATCTGAATGCCAAAATCTGGGTGGGGGAAGCAGGGTGAGAGGGGATAGGGTTGGGAGACAATGTGGTGCCCCCCACCCAAACCCCTAACAAACAATATCTGGAGCGATAACATTGGGAGGGGTGAGAAATCCTGACAAGGTTGGGGGGGTGGTCAAGGGTGCCCCCAGACCCCCCCATCAGGGAGAACAAGGAACGTGAGCGATAACAGCAATCAATGTCGGATGCGGTGCCCCCACCCCAAAGCCCCCAATCCCGCTGTGGGTGGGCACAGCAGGGACAGGAGCAGTGCCAGTGCTGGGGGTCCCGGGGTGCCCCCCACCATCCCCCAGCTCACCACAGCCCCGGGGTCCCGCAGGTCCTGCGCCGACAGCCCCAAGCTCTCGGCGTCCAGCCGGTACAGCCCCGGCTCCTGCCGCCACTTGAGCCTCTTGCTGCTGTCCGAGCCGGCGTCAGCACAGGGACACAGCACCTGGGGGGCACCGCCAGGGGTCAGCGCCCGGCCAGGAACCCCCCCCGGCCCCCCAGAGCGCCCCCAGACCCACCTCGAGCAGGGTGTAGCAGGAGTTCTTCTTGAGGAAGGTGCGGGAGGCCTTGTCCCGCCACGAGTGCGCCGTGCCCACCTGCACCTCGAGCTGCCGCAGCTCCTCCAGGCGCACGGGCAGGTCCCGGCCCACGGCCACCAGGCCCTCCAGGTCATCCAGGCACGGGTAGTGGTCACCGTTCTGGGGGGACAGGGACATGGGGACACATGGGGACACGGCCACCAGGCCCTCCAGGTCATCCAGGCACGGGTAGTGGTCACCGTTCTGGGGGGACAGGGACATGGGGACACATGGGGACATGTGGGGACACATGGGGACACGGCCACCAGGCCCTCCAGGTCATCCAGGCACGGGTAGTGGTCACCGTTCTGGGGGGACACAGGGACATGGGTGACATGGGGACACGTGGGGACACATGGGGACACGGCCACCAGGCCCTCCAGGTCATCCAGGCACGGGTAGTGGTCACCGTTGGGGACAGTGGATGGGGACATGGGGACTGTGGGGACACAGCCACAACCCTCCAGGCACGACGGTATGGTCACGTTCTGGGGACAGGGACATGGGGACACATGGGGACACGGCCACCAAGGCCTCCAGGTCATCCAGGCACGGGTAGTGGTCACCGTTCTGGGGGGACAGGGACATGGGTGACATGGGGACATGGGGACACTGGGGACAGGCCACCAGGTCATCAGGCCGGTAGTGTCACCGTTCTGGGGGAAAACAGGGGCACGGCACCAAGGCCTCCAGGTCATCCAGGCACGGGTAAGTGGTCACCGTTCTGGGGACACAGGGACAGGGGACATGGGGACATTGGGGACATGGGGACATGGCCATCAAACCTCCGACGGCACGGGTAGTGGTCACTGTTGTGAGGGGACACAGGGTCAGGGGTGACATGGGGACATGTGGGGACACGGCCACCAAACCCTCCAGGTCATCCAGGCACGGGTAATGGTCACCGTTGGGGGGGGACAGGGACATGGGTGACATGGGGACATGTGGGGACACGGGAGGCACGTGGGGACACGGCCACCAAACCCTCCAGGTCATCCAGGCACGGGTAGTGGTCACCGTTCTGGGGGACACAGGGTCAGGGGTGACATGGGGACATGTGGGGACACATAGGGACACGCCAACCAGGTCATCCAGGCACGGGTAGTGGTCACGTTGTGAGGGTGAGGAAGGACATGGGGACACATGGGGACACATGGGGACACGGCCACCAGGCTCAGCACCAGGCACGGGTAGTGGTACATCTGGGGGACAGGGAGGGTGACATGGGGACACGTGGGGACATGAGGGGACAGGAGTGGGGAGAGAGCGAGATGTGGGGGTGTGGGAGTGGGGGGCTGTGGGAGGAACAGGGATGGGACAGGATGGGGACACAGTGGCAGGGACATGACAGGAACAGGATGGGATGGGGACATGGTGGCAGGGACAGGAATGGGACAGGATGGGGACATGGTGCAGGGACCAGGAATGGGGACAGGATGGGAACATGGTGGCGGGGACAGGAAGGGACAGGATGGGGACATGGTGGCAGGGACAGGATGGGGACATGGTGGCAGGGACAGGAATGGGACACGATGGGGACATGGTGGCAGGGACAGGGACAGCAGGGACAGGGATGGGGCAGGATGCGGTCATGGGTGGCAGGAACAGGGACAGGACGGGATGGGGACATGGTGGCAGATGGGAGGTCCATGGGGACAGGGACATGGAGGTGTCCAGTGTCCACAGGGACAGACTGGGGACACAGCAGTGTCCAGAGTCCATGACAGGGACAGTGAGGTGACCATGGGGACAGGATGGGGACACAGCACTGTCTCCTGTCCATAGGGACAGGTCAAGCATGTGCAATGGGGGACAGGGACACAAAAGTGTCCAGTGACCATGGGGACAGGATGGGGACACAGCAGTGTCCACTGTCCATGACAGGGACAGTGAGGTGACCATGGGGACAGGATGGGGACACAGCAGTGTCCACTGTCCATGGGGACAGCACAGGGATGGGATCACAGAAGTGTCCAGTGTCCACAGGGACAGGATGGGGACACAGAGGTGTCCAGTGTCCATGACAGGGACACAGCAGTGTCCACGGGGACAGGATGGGGACACAGAGGTGTCCACTGTCCATGACAGGGACACAGCAGTGTCCACAGGGACAGGATGGGGACACACGGGTGTCCACTGTCCACGGGGCCAGGACAAGGATGTGCAATGTCCAGGGTCCATGGGGACACGATGGGGACACCAGGACAAGGACACAGGAGTGTCCAAGAGGACAGCGCAGGCACTCAGGGCTGCGCACTGAGGGGTCCCCGGGGGTCCCAGGGGCTCTCACAGTGTCCCAGAGGAGCCCAGGGGGATCTCAGGGGGTCCCAAGGAGTTCCAGGAGGGTCTCAGGTGGTCCCAGGGGGGTCCCGGGGGTGCAGAGCCCACCTGGATCTCCTCGACGTCGGCGATCCAGGCCCGGGCCTTGCCCAGGGCCTCCTTCAGGGCCTGGATGTTGGGCAGCAGCGCCGGAATGTTCTCGGCCTCCTTGATGATGGCAGCCAGCGTGGCCGGGGGGTGCTTCTGCCTGCGGGGGGCAGAGACAGGGGCCTGAGAGCCCCGAGACCCCCAGAGACCCCCAGAGCCAGGGGCCTGAGAGCCCTGAGAGCCCCGAGACCCCCAGAGACCCCAGAGACCCCCAGAGCCAGGGGCCTGAGAGCCCTGAGACCCCCAGAGACCCCCAGAGATCCCTGACACCCCAGAGCCAGGGACCTGAGAGCCCTGAGACCCCAGAGATCCCTGATACCCCCAGAGCCAGGGACCTGAGAGCCCCAAGACCCCCAGAGACCCCTGATACCCCCAGAGTCCCTGACAGCCCCAGAGCCCCCTGACACCCCAGAGATCCCGACACCCCAGAGCCAGGGACCTGAGAGCCCTGAGAGCCCCAGAGACCCCCCTGACACCCCCAGAGATCTCATCCCCCTGTCTCCTCTCAGGTGCAGCCCCCAGCCCCTTTATCTCCCCTTGGGTTGGGGTCTCTCCCCCTGGGGGTGGCTCCAGCCCCTTTATCTCCCTTTGGGGAGGCTCCAGCCCCTTTATCTCCCCCTGAGTTGGGGTCCAGCCACTTCATCTCCCTTTGGGGAGGGGTCTCTTTCCCCGGGTCGGGGTCTCTCCCCCTGGGGGTGGCTCCAGCCCCTTTATCCCCCTGGTGGCTCAGCCCCTTTATCTCCCCCCACTGGGTCCAGCCCCTTTATCCCCTTGGGGACAGCTCAGCCCCCTTACCCCCTGGTTGGGTCTCTCCCCCTGAGTTGGGGTCCAGCCCTTCATATCCCTTTTGGGAGGGGTCTCTCCCCAGGGTCGGGTCTCTCCCCTGGGCATGCTCCAGCCCCTTTATCTGCCCCTGGATTGGGGTCCAGCCCCTTTATCTCCCCCTGGGTTGGGGTCCAGCCCCTTTATCTCCCCTTGGGGACAGCTCCAGCCCCCTTATCTCCCCCCAGGTCGGGGTCTCTCCCCCTGGATTGGGGTCCAGCCCCTTTATCTCCCCTTGGGTCAGGGTCTCTCCCCCTGGGCATGTCTCCAGCCCCTTTATCTCCCCCTGGATTGGGGTCCAGCCCCTTTATCTCCCCTTGGGGAGGGGTCTCTCCCCCCGGGTCGGGGTCTCTCCCCCCGGACATGTCTCCCCCCTTATCTCCCCGGGTTGGTCCAGCCCCTTCATCTCCCTTTGGGGAGGGGTCTCTCCCCCCGGGGATGCCCCCAGCCCCCTGACCTGGCCTCGAGGCACATCTGCGCCTTCTCCTCCCAGCGCTGGGCGATGGTCAGCAGCTCCTGCAGCTCGGCCATGGCCACGTCCACGGCGGGGCTGGGCGCCACGGTGCGGCCGGCCTGGATGAGGCCGCGCATGACGGGCAGGGGCACGCGGGCGCGCGGGGACCGCAGGGTGGCCGTCACCTCCTCGAGCCACGCGGCCTGGGCCAGCTGCCGCTCCAGCCGCCGGCCCTCGGGCACCTCCACGCCCAGGCGGGCGCCGCGCTCCAGCAGCTCCTGCAGGGCCCCCGGCGCCGGCGGAGGAACGGCCAGGGCGGCGCGGGCCTCGGCCTGGAACGCCTCGACACGGTCCAGCAGGGCCTGGGGACACGGGGACAGGGTGGGACATCGTGGGGACAGTGTGGGACACTGTGGGACATCGTGGGGACACACAGGGGACAGTGTGGGACAGAGGGACACTCGTGGGAACACACACGGACAGGTGGGCACATGTGTGGGACAGTGCGGGACATCGTGGGACACCTGGGGACAGTGTGGGACATCGTGGGGACACACAGGGACAGATAGGGGACAGTGTGGGACATCGTGGGGACACACAGGGACAGTGTGGGACATCGTGGGGACACCCCAGAGATCCCCACCCCTTGGCCTGGAACGCCTCGACACGGTCCAGCAGGGCCTGGGGACACGGGGACAGTGTGGGGACAGTGTGGGGACAGTGTGGGACTCGTGGGACACAAGGGATCTGGGACACCCCAGAAATTCACCCCCTTGGCCTGGAACGCCTTGACACGGTCCAGGAGGCCTGGGTGGGACAGCGTGGGACAGTGTGGGGACAGTGTGGGACATGTGGGGCACAGACCACAGGGACATGGGGACATCTGGGACAGTGTGGACACTGTGGGGACAGTGTGAGACATCGTGGGGACATGTGGGACAGTGTGGGACATCGTGGGACGTGGGACATCGTGGACGGACACGATGGGACACCCCAGAGATCCAACCCCCCTGGCCTGGAACGCCCACACGGTCCAGCAGGGCCTGGGGGGAACATGGGGACAGTGTGGGACATCGTGGGGACACACAGGGGACAGTGTGGGACATGGGACAGTGGGGACATATGGGACACCCCAGAGATCCCACCCCTTGGCCTGGAAACCCTCGACACCAGTCCAGAGAGCCTGGGGGAGCATGGGGGACAGTAGTGGACATGTGGGGACACACAGGGGACAGTGTGTGGACAGTGTGAACATCCTGGGACTACACAGGTACCAGTGTGGGTGGGTCCACATTGTGGGGACAGGTGGGTACATCGTAGGGACGTGGGGAGGACAGTGTGGGACATCGTGGGGACACAGGGACATGGGGTTAGGGATGGACAGGGGACAGTGTGGGACACAGAGGGACAACACTGAGACACAGTGTGACACCCCTGGGACACAGAGGGACAGCACCAGGACACGGAGGGACATGCCTGGGACATCTCTGGGACACTGTGTGACCCTGTGTCCCACCTGCACGTCCCCAGTCTGGTGCATGATGCAGTGTGACACAGTGTGACCCCGTGTGACAATGTGTGACCCTGTGTGACCCCGTGTGACAATGTGTGACCCTGTGTGACAATGTTGCCCTGTCCCACCTGCACGTCCCCGATCTGGTGCATGACGCAGTGTGACCCCGTGTGACCCCCCTGTGACCCCAGGTGACACTGTGTGACCCCGTGTGTGACAATGTTGAGCCCTTGTGTGACAATGTGTGACCCCGTGTGACCCCGTGTGACCCTGTGTGACCCCAGGTGACACTGTGTGACCCTGTGTGACCCTGTGTGACCCCGTGTCCCACCTGCACGTCCCCGATCTGGTGCATCACGCAGGGCAGTTGGTTCATCTGCTCCAGGAACGCCCGCAGCTCCTCCAGCGTCAGCGCCGGCGCCGGGACCCTGCGGGGACAGGGACATGGTGGGGACACTGAGGGGACACTGCGGGGACAGGGACATGGTGGGGACACTGAGGGGACATTGTGGGGACAGGGACATTGTGGGGACCCTGCAGGGACGGGACACTGGTGGGGACACTGAGGGACACTGCGGGACAGGGACATGGTGGGACACTGAGGACCACTGAGGGACAGGGACATTGGTTGGACACTCAGGACAGGGACTCAGGTGGGACCTGGGGGGACCCTGCGGGGACAGGGACATGGTGGGGACACTGCTGGGGACAGGACATTGTGGGGACACTGCGGGGACACTGCGGGGACAGGACATGGGTGGGACACTGTGGGGACCCTGTGGGGACAGGGACATTGTGGGGACACTGAGGGACAGGGACCCTGCGGGGACAGGGACATGGTGGGGACACTGAGGGGACATTGTGGGTGGGACAGGGACGCTGTGGGGACACTGCGGGGACACTGCCCAGACACTGCAGGGACACTGCAGGGACACTGCGGGGACAGGGACATGGTGGGGACACTGCGGGGACATTGTGGGGACAGGGACATGGTGGGGACACTGAGGGGACAGGGACATGGTGGGGACACTGAGGGGACACTGCGGGGACAGGGACATGGTGGGGACACTGTGGGGACATTGTGGGGACACTGCGGGGACAGGGACATGGTGGGGACACTGCGGGGACACTGCAGGGACCCTGCGGGGACAGGGACATTGTGGGGACACTGTGGGGACACTGCGGGGACAGGGACACTGCGGGGACACTGCGGGGACAGGGACATGGTGGGGACACTGAGGGGGGACAGGGACATTGTGGGGACACTGCGGGGACAGGGACACTGTGGGGACAGGGACATTGTGGGGACACTGTGGGGACAGGGACATTGTGGGGACACTGCGGGGACAGGGACACTGTGGGGACAGGGACATTGTGGGGACACTGCGGGGACAGGGACACTGAGGGGACACGGACATTGCGGGGACATGGAGGGGACAGGGACACTGTGGGGACAGGGACATTGTGGGGACACACCCAGGGGACAGGGACATTGTGGGGACAGGGACACGGACATTGCGGGGACATGGAGGGCACAGGGACACTGAGGGGACACCTGGGGACACTGTGGGGACACTGGTGACCCTTGGGGGACAGCTGAGGACACTCTGGGGACACTGCCCTGCTGGTGACACTCTGGTAACACTCTGGGGACACCCTGGTAACACTCTGGGGACACTGGTGACACTGCCCTGCTGGTGACACTCTGGGGACACCATGGGGACAGCTGATGACACTCTGGGGACACCCTGGTAACACTCTGGGGACACTCTGGAGACACCATGGGACACTCTGGGGACACTGGTGACACTGCCCTGCTGGTGACACTCTGGGGACACCATGGGGACAGCTGATGACACTCTGGTGACACTCTGGGGACAGCAGGGAACACTCTGGTGACACTGTGGGGACTCTCTGGTGACAGCGTGGTGACACTGGCGACACTACCCCGCTGGTGACACACTGGGGACACCGTGGGGACACTCTGGGGACACCGTGGGACACTCTGGGGACATTGTGGGGACACTGGTGACACTTGGGGGACACCGTGGGGACACCATGGTGACACTCTGGTGACACTGCCTGGCTGGTAACACTCTGGGGACACCGTGGGACACTCTGGTGACACACTGGTGACACCCTGGTGACACCGGTGGCACTGCCCTGCTGGGGACACCGTGGGGACACTCTGGTGACACTGTGGGGACACTGGTGACACCCTGGTGACACTCTGGGGACAACAGGGAACACTCTGGTGACACACTGGGGACAATGTCGTGACACCCTGGTGACACCCTGGTGACACCCTGGTGACACATTGGGGACACCATGGGGACACCGTGAGGACACTGTGGGGACACCGTGGTGACACACTGGGGACAATGTCGTGACACTGTGGTGACACCGGTGGCACTGCCCTGCTGGGGACACCGTGGGGACACTCTGGTGACACTGTGGGGACACTCTGGTGACACTGTGGTGACACCGTGGGGACACCATGGTGACACTCTGGTGACACTGCCCTGCTGGTGACACTCTGGTAGCACTCTGGGGACACTGTGGTGACACTGTGGTGACACTGTGGTGACAGCCCGGTGACACCGGTGGCGCTGCCCTGCTGGGGACACCGTGGGGACACTGTGGTGACACTGTGGTGACACCCCGGTGACACCGGTGGCACTGCCCTGCTGGGGACAGCAGGGAACACTGTGGGGACACCATGGTGACACTGTGGTGACACTCTGGTGACACCGTGGGACACTCTGGTGGCACTGCCCTGCTGGGGACACCGTGGTGACACTGTGGTGACACCCTGGTGACACTCTGGTGACACTCTGGTGACACTCTGGGGACACCGTGGGACACTCTGGTGACACTGCCCTGCTGGGGACACTCTGGTAACACCCTGGTGACACCGTGGGGACACCATGGTGACACTCTGGTGACACTGCCCTGCTGGTGACACTCTGGTAACACTCTGGGGACACCGTGGGACACTCTGGTGACACTCTGGTGACACCCTGGTGACACCGGTGGCACTGCCCTGCTGGGGACAGCAGGGAACACTCTGGGGACAGCAGGGAACACTCTGGTGACACTGTGGTGACACTGTGG
The DNA here is from genome assembly GCF_028769735.1 of Zonotrichia leucophrys gambelii. Classification (NCBI taxonomy): domain Eukaryota; kingdom Metazoa; phylum Chordata; class Aves; order Passeriformes; family Passerellidae; genus Zonotrichia; species Zonotrichia leucophrys. The sequence goes on along the minus strand of NW_026992321.1, from coordinate 36,720 downwards.
GGACACTCTGGTAACACTCTGGGGACACCGTGGGGACACTGTGGTGACACTGTGGTGACACTGTGGTGACAGCCCGGTGACGCCGGCGGCACTGACCCGGTCTCCTGGGAGCTGATGAGCCCCAGCGCCTCGGACACGCAGCGCTCGGCCTGGCGCAGGCAGCCCTTGAGGCGGTGCAGGAGCTCGTTCTCGGGGAACTTGCGCTCGCGCGCCTCCGACTCCAGCGCGCGCAGCTCCTCCAGCGCTGCGGGGCGGGCACGGGGTCAGGCTGGGCTCTGAGCCCCAAAGCCCCCTTGGGAGCCCCCAAATCCCCCTTGGAGAGCCCCCAAATCCCCCTTGGGAGCCCCCCAAAACCCTCCCTGGAGAGCTCCCTTGACAGCCCCCCAAAACCCTCCTTGGGAGCCCCCAAATCCCCCTTGGGAGCCCCCTTGGAGAGCCCTCAAAATCCCCTTGGGAGTCCCCAAAACTCCCCTGGACAGAGTCCCCCAAATTCCCCTAGGGAGCCCCCCAAAATCCCCTTGAGAGTCCCCCTGGAGAGCCCTCCAAAACCCCCATGAGAGCCCCCAAATCCCCCTTGGGAGCCCCCTTGGAGAGCCCTCCAAAACCCCCATGAGAACCCCCCAAATCCCCCTTGGGAGCCCCCTTGGAGAGCCCTCCAAAACCCCCATGAGAACCCCCCAAACCCCCCTTGGGAGCCCCCCAAAGCTTCCCTGGAGAGCGCCCAAACCCCCTCTACAGAGCCCCCAAAACCAGTCCTGAGAGTCCCCCAAAAACCCCCTTGAGAGCCCCCAAAACCCCCGTGAGAGCCCCCTTGGAGAGCCCTCAAAACCCTCCTTGGGAGCCCCCAAAATTCCCCTTGGGAGTCCCCCCAAACCTGCCCTAGAGAGCCACCCAAAACCCCCTTGGGAGCCCCCCAAATTCCCCCTGGAGAGCCCCCAAACCCCCAGGAGAACCCCTTTGGGAGCGCCAAAAACCCCCCTGGAGAGCCCCCCAAATTCCCCTAGGGAGCCCCCCAAAAAACCTCCCTGGAGAGCTCCCTTGACAGCCCCCCAAAACCTCCTTGAGAACCCCCAAAACCTCCTTGAGAACCCCAAAACCCCTTGAGAGCCCCCTTGGACAGCCCTCAAAATCCCCTTGGGAAGTCCCCTTGAGATCCCCCCAAAACCCCCCTGGAGAGCCCCCTTGAGAACCCCCCAAATCACCCCTTGGGAGTCCCCCTTGGGAACCCCCCAAAACCCCCTTGAGAGCCCCCAAAAGCCCCTTGGGAGTCTTCAAAATCCTCCTTGAGAACTCCCCAAAAACCCCCCCGGAGAGCCCCCCAAAACCCCATTGAGAGCCCCCAAACCCCCTTGGGAGCCCCCAAACCCCCTGGGGACCCCCAAATGCCCCTTGAGAGCCCCCCAAAACCCCCTTGAGAGCCCCCTTGGGAGGCCCCCAAACCCCCCTTGAGAGCCCCTTTGGGAGCGCCCCAAAATCCACTTGAGAGCCCTCCCAACTCCCCCTCTTGAGAGCCCCCCAAACCCCCCTGGAAAGCCCCCAAACCCTCCTTTGGAGTCCCCCAAACCCCCCTTGGGAGCCCCCCAAACCCCCCTGGAGAGCCCCCCAAAGCCCCCCGGGGACCCCCACTCACTGCGCTTGCGGCCGTCCTCCACCTCGAGGGCGACGCGCACCTTGTTGGCCCAGGTGTCGAAGGACTCTGCGCGCACCTTGAGCTTGTGCAGCATGGCCGGCAGCTCGTCCAGGGTGTAGCGGTACCTGGGGGGCACTGGGGGTCACTGGGGGGCTCGGGGGGCCCCCCAAAAGGGACACCCGGCACCCCCAGACTGAGCTCAGGGGGTGTGGGGAGCAGAGAGCTGCCCCAAATTGGTAGAGGAGCCACCAGGTTGTGGCTCCCAGGGACACCCCGAGATCTTCAGCACCCCCAAACCACAGCCAGGGTCACACCAGGACCCCGAGATCGATCCCATGTGTGCCCCCAGCCCCCTCAAATCTTACAGACCCCCACAAACCACCCCCAGGTCCCCCAAAAACCATCCCCAAATCTGTAGAGGAGCCACCAGGTTATGGCAGTGTCTCCCCCATGCCATCCCAGGGACACCCCGAGATCTTCAGCACCCCCAAACCACAGCCAGGTGACATCAGGACCCCCAGCTCAACCCCATGTGTGTCCCCAGGGTCACATCAAAGGCCCCCCAAATGTTAGAGACCCCCCCCCCCAAATTAGCCCCAGGTCCCCAGCCCCTCAAATCTGTAGAGGAGCCACCAGGTCGTGGCTGTGTCCCCAACCCAGGGACACCCCGAGATCTTCAGCACCCCCAAACCACAGCCAGGGTCACACCAGGACCCCGAGATCGATCCCATGTGTGCCCCCAGCCCCCTCAAATCTTACAGACCCCCACAAACCACCCCCAGGTCCCCCAAAAACCATCCCCAAATCTGTAGAGGAGCCACCAGGTCGTGGCTGTGTCCCCAACCCAGGGACACCCCGAGATCTTCAGCACCCCCAAACCACAGCCAGGGTCACACCAGGACCCCGAGCTCAATCCCATGTGCGTCCCCAGGGTCACATCAAAGGTCCCCAGCACCCCCAAATCTTACAGACCCCCACAAACCACCCCAGATCCCCAAAAACCATCCCCAAATCTGTAGAGGAGCCACAAGGTCGTGGCTGTGTCCCCCCCATGCCATCCCAGGGGCACCCCGAGATCTTCAGCACCCCCAAACCACAGCCAGGGTCACACCAGGACCCCCAGCCCCACACAGCTCAACCCCATGTGTGTCCCCAGGGTCACATCAAAGGCCCCCCAAAATGTTAGAGACCCGCCCCAAACCAGCCCCAGGTCCCCAGCCCCCTCGAATCTGTAGAGGAGCCACCAGGTCATGGCTGTGTCCCCAACCCAGGGACACCCCGAGATCTTCAGCACCCCCAAACCACAGCCAGGGTCACACCAGGACCCCGAGATCAATCCCATATGTGCCCCCAGCCCCCTCAAATCTTACAGACCCCCACAAACCACCCCCAGATCCCCCAAAAACCATCCCCAAATCTATGGCAGTGTCCCCCCATGCCATCCCAGGGACACCCCGAGATCTTCAGCACCCCCAAACCACGGCCAGGGTCACACCAGGACCCCGAGATCAATCCCATGTGCGTCCCCAGGGTCACATCAAAGGTCCCCAGCCCCCCAAACCCCATTCAAGCCCCCCCAAACTCCTCTCCCAGCCCCCCAATCCCCTGTCCAAGCACCTCAAATTCCTCTCCAAGCCCCTCAACCCCTCTCCGAACCTCCCCAATCCCATTCAAACCTCCCCCAAACTCTATTTAAACCCTTCCAAACCCTGTTCAACTCCCCCAAACCCCTCCACCCTCCAAACCCCATTCAAACTCCCCCAAACACCATTGAAACCCCCTCCAAATCCCACCAAACCCCATTCAACCCCCAAACCCCATTCAAACTCCCCCAAACCCCTCTCCAAACCGCATTCAAATCCCCCCAAACCCCAAACTCCTCTCCAAACCCCATTCAACCCCCCAAACTCCATCGAAACCCCCAAACCCTCTCCAAGCCCCCAAACCCCATTTAACCATCCCAAACCCCATTCAAACCCCCAAACCCATTCAATCCTCAAAACCCATTCAATCCTCAAACCCCATTCAACCTCCCAAAGCCCCCTCCAAACCCATTCAAACCCCAAAATCCTCTTCAAACCCCCTAAACCCCATCTAAACCCCTCTCTCACCCCCCAAACCCCATTCAAACCCCTCCAAACCCCACTAAACTCCATTTAAACTCCCCAAACCCTTCTCCAAAACCCACTAAACCCATTTAAATCCTCTCAAACCCCATTCAAACCCCTCCAAACCCCACTAAACTCCATTCAAACCCCATTTAAACCCTTCTCTCACCCTCCCAAACTCCATTCAAACCCCTCCAAATCCCTTCAAACCCCCTCCAAACCCCACTAAACCCCATTTAAACCCCACCAAAGCCCATTTAAGCCCCCCCAAACCCCACTAAACTCCATAGAACTCCCCAAACCCCATTCAAACCCCCCTAAACTCCATTTAAACTCCCCAAACCCTTCTCCAAACCCGACCAAACCCCATTTAAACCCTCTAAACCCCATCCAAACCCCTCCAAACCCCCCTAAACTCCATTCAAACCCCATTTAAAGCCCCCCAACCCCATTCAAACCTCCCCAAACCCCTCTCCAAGCCCCTCCAAACCCATTCAACGCCCATAACCTCATTCAACCCCCCAAACCCCATTTAAACCAAATTTAAACCCCCCCAAACCCCTCTCCAAGCCCCCCAAACCCATTCAACCCCCAAAACCCCATTTAAACCCTCCCAAACCCCATTCAAACACCCCAGACCCATTCAAACCCTTCCAAACCCATTCAAACTCCCCCAAACCCCACCAAACCCATTTAAACCCCATATAACCCCTCAAACCCCATTCAAACGCCCCAAACCCCACTAAACTCCATTCAACCCTCCCCAAACCCCCTCCAAACCCCACTAAACTCCATTCAAACCCCATTTAAACCCTTCTCTCACCCTCCCAAACTCCATTCAAACCCCTCCAAACCCCCTTCAAACCCCTCCAAACCCCACTAAACTCCATTCAAAGCCCCCAAACCCCCCCAACCCCACTAAACTCCATTCAAACCCCTCCAAACCCCACTAAACCCCATTTAAACCCCACCAAAGCCCATTTAAGCCCCCCAAACCCACTAAACTCCATAGAACTCCCCCAAACCCCATTTAAACCCCTCCAAACCCCACTAAACTCCATTCAAATCCCATTTAAAGGCCCCCAACCCCATTCAAACCTCCCCAAACCGCTCTCCAAGCCCCCTCAAACCCCATTCAACCCCCCAAACCCCATTCAAACCCCCAAAACCCCATTTAAACCCTCCCAGACCCCATTCAAACACCCCCAGACCCATTCAAACCCCCCCAACCCCACTAAACTCCATTCAAAGCCCCCAAACCCCCTCCAAACCCCCCTAAACTCCATTTAAACCCTCCCAAACCCACTAAACTCCATTTAAACCCCTCCAAACCCCATTCAACCCCCCCCCAAACCCCACTAAACTCCATTCAAACCCCATTTAAAGCCCCCCAATCCCACTCCAACCTCCCCAAACCCCTCTCCAAGCCCCCCAAACCCCATTCAACGCCCCGTAACCTCATTCAAACCCCTCCAAACCCCATTTAAACCAAATTTAAACCCCTCCAAACCCCTCTCCAAGCCCCCCAAACCCCATTCAACCCCCAAAACCCCATTTAAACCCACCCAAACCCATTCAAACACCCCCAGACCCCATTCAAACCCCTCCAAACCCCATTCAAACTCCCCAAACTCCCCCAAACCCCACCAAACCCATTTAAACCCCCTCAAACCCATTCAAACCCCCCCAACCCCACTAAACTCCATTCAAAGCCCCCAAACCCCCTCCAAATCCCACTAAACTCCATTCAAACCCCATTTAAACCCTTCTCTCACCCTCCCAAACTCCATTCAAACCCTCCAAACCCCCTTCAAACCCCCCAAACCCCACTAAACTCCATTCAAACCCCCCAAACCCCCCCAACCCCACTAAACTCCATTCAAACCCTCCAAACCCCGCTAAACCCCATTTAAACCCCATATAACCCCCTCAAACCCCATTCAAACCCCCCAACCCCACTAAACTCCATTTAAACCCCACCAAAGCCCATTTAAGCCCCCCCAAACCCCATTTAACCCCCTCCAGGGCCCCACCTGAGGTACTGCTTGCTGCGGGGGCACTTGCACAGGTCGTCCATGTGGTAGAGGCAGACGAGGCCCTGGGGGCAGTCGTAGCAGGCCAGGGCAGACAGGAAGCACGTGGTCTTGCACTTGTCACACTGCCGCTCGTCGTCGGGCAGCAGCTCGAAGGCCTCGCGCTCGGCCTCCGTGATGCCCTGGGGGGCAGGAAAATGGATATCAGACACCCCCATGGAGATTTTGGGGTGTTCTCAGCACCCCCTGATGCTCTGACTGGGATAAAAATCCTGTCAGATTTCCCCCTGTAGCATTCCTGCTCTGCCTCTGTGATGCCCTGAGGAGCAGAAAAACCAACATCAGTACCCCCATATGGAGATTTTGGGGTGTTCTCAGCACACCCCAATCCCTTTATGATTCCCTCAAAGGGATAAAAATTCCCTCAGATTTCCCCCTGTAGCTCCAACTCTTTCTGCTCTGCCTCCGTGATGCCCTGGGAGGGCAGGAAAATGGACATCAGAACCCCCATATGGAGATTTTGGGGTGTTCTCAGCACCCCCAATCCCTTTGTGATCCCTCAAAGGTATAAAAATTCTCTCATATTTCCCCTGCAGCTCCAACCCTTCCTGCTCGGCCTCCGTGATGCCCTGAGGGGCAGAAAAACCAACATCAGTACCCCCATATAGAGATTTTGGGTGTCCCTGTACTCCTAATCCCTCCATAATCCCTCAAAGGGATAAAAATTCCCTCATATTTCCCCCTGTAGCTCCAACTCTTTCTGCTCTGCCTCCGTGATGCCCTGGGAGGGCAGGAAAATGGACATCAGTACCCCCATATGGAGATTTTGGGGTGTTCTCAGCAGCCCCAAGCCCTTTGTGATCCCCTCAAAGGTATAAAAATTCCCTCAGATTTCCCCTACAGCTCCAACCCTTCCTGCTCGGCCTCCGTGATGCCCTGAGGGAGCAGGAAAATGGATATTAGACACCCCCATGGAGATTTTGGGGTGTTCTCAGCACCCCTGATGCTCTGACTGCGATAAAACTTCTGCCAGATTTTCCCTGCAGCTCCAACCCCTCCTGCTGTGCTTCTGTGATGCCCTGAGGGAGCAGGAAAATGGATATTAGACACCCCCATGGAGATTTTGGGGTGTTCTCAGCAACCCCAATCCCTTCGTGATGCTCTGACTGGGATAAAAATCCTGTCAGATCCCCTCTTGCATTCCTGCTCTGCCTCTGTGATGCCCTGAGGGGGCAGGGAAATGGATATCAGAACGCCCATATGGAGATTTTGGGGTGTCCCTGTACTCCTAATCCCTCCATGATCCTCTCAAAGGGATAAAAATTCCCTCATGTTTCCCCTACAGCTTCAACCCTTCCTGCTCTGCCTCCATGATGCCCTGGGGGGGGCAGGAAAATGGATATCAGACACCCCCATGGAGATTTTGGGGTGTTCTCAGCACCCCCTGATGCTCTGACTGGGATAAAAATTCTGCCAGATTTTCCCCTGTAGCGCCAACCCTTCCTGCTGTGCCTCCGTGATGCCCTGAGGGGCAGGAAAACCAACATCAGAACCCCCATATAGAGATTTTGGGGTGTTCTCAGCACCCCCAAGCCCTTTGTGATGCTCTGACTGGGATAAAAATCCTGTCAGATCCCCTCTTGCATTCCTGCTCTGTCTCTGGGATGTCCTGAGGGGGCAGGGAAATGGATATCAGTACCCCCATATAGAGATTTTGGGGTGTCCCTGTACTCCTAATCCCTCCATGATCCCCTCAAAGGGATAAAAATTCCCTCAGATTTCCCCCTGTAGCTCCAACACTTCCTGCTCTGCCTCTGTGATGCCCTGGGGGGCAGGAAAATGGACATCAGAACCCCCATATGGAGATTTTGGGGTGGTCTCAGCAGCCCCAAACCCTTTGTGATCCCCTCAAAGGCATAAAAATTCTGTCAGATTTCCCCTTACAGCTCCAACCCTCCCTGCTCTGCCTCTGGGATGCCCTGAGGAGCAGAAAAACCAACATCAGTACCCCCACATAGAGATTTTGGGGTGCTCTCAGCAGCCCCAATCCCTCCTGCCTGGGGGTGGCAATCCCTGAGCCCCAATCCCTTGTGCCCTGAGGGTGGCACAAACACAATTCTCACCCCCTCCCCAGGGGTTTTGGGGTGTCCTTAACACCCCTAACCCCTCTGTGACCTCCCAGGGGAGCACAGGGGAGCTTTTGGGGTGCCCCAAACCCCTATAACCTCCTGAAGGAGGCACAAACACAACCCTCACCCCCTCCCCAGGGATTCTGGGGTGCCCCAAAAGTGCCACAACCACCCCCCCTCCATCCCCCCACCCCTTCCCCTTTGTGGGCGCCCCCCACCCCCCATTTTCGGGGTGCCCAGTACCCCCATAACCCCCTGAGGGTGGCACAAACACAACCCTCACCCCCTCCCCAGGGGTTTTGGGGTGCCCTTAACACCCCTAACCCCTCTGTGACCTCCCAGGGGAGCACAGGGGAGCTTTTGGGGTGCCCCAAACCCCTATAACCTCCTGAAGGAGGCACAAACACAACCCTCACCCCCTCCCCAGGGGTTTTGGGGTGCCCCAAAAGTGCCACAACCACCCCCCCCCCTCCCACCCCTTCCCCTTTGTGGGCGCCCCCCCCCCCCCTGTTTTCGGGGGCGCCCCCAACCCTCCCATAACCCCCAAGGGTGGCACAAACACGACCCTCATCCCTTCCCCAGAGCTTTTGGGGTCCCTCCAGCACCCCAAACCCCTCTGTGACTTCCCAGGGGAGCACTGGGCAGCTTTTGGGGCACCCGAAACCCTCCATAATCCCCTGAAGGTGGCACAAACACGACCCTCACTCACTCCCCAGAGCTTCTGGGGTGCCCCTAACACCCCCATAACCCCCTAAGGGTGGCACAAACACAACCCTCACCCCATTCCCAAGACCTTCAGGTGCCCCCCAACCCCTCCATCACCCCCAAGAGTGACACAAACACAACCCTCACCCCTTCCTCAGGGATTCTGGGGTGCCCCTAACACCCCCATAACCCCCTGAGGGTGGCACAAACACAACCCTCACCCCCTCCCCAGGGGTTTTGGGGCACCCCAACCCCCCCATAACCCCCTGAAGGAGGCACAAACACAACCCTCACCCCTTCCTCAGGGATTCTGGGGTGCCCAGTACCCCCATAACCCCCTGAGGGTGGCACAAACACAACCCTCACCCCCTCCCCAGAGCTTTTGGGGTGCCCCCAACCCTCCCATAACCCCCAAGGGTGGCACAAACACAACCCTCACCCCCTCCCCAGGGGTTTTGGGGTGCCCCAAAAGTGCCACAACCACCCCCCTGCCCTGTTTTCGGGGGCGCCCCCACCTTCTCGAGCAGGGCCTTGCGCAGCTTGCGCTCCTCCTGCACCAGCACGAACATCTCCTTGTGCACGGCGGCCGCCAGGTTCAGGTCCAGCTTCTCGGGGCTGGCGGCCATCTTGCAGATCAGCTCCTCGTGCGAGAACACGCAGTAGCGGCGCAGGCGGCGGTAGTGCTCGATGCACTGCCGGCCCGCGGGGAGCTGCGGGGAAAATGGGGGGAAACGGGGGGTCAGGGGGGTCCCCAAAACCTGGGGAGACCCCTAAACACAGCCCTGAACCCAGCAGGGTACCCCCAGTGCTGAGCCCCCCCATAGCCCTGAACTGGGCAGTGCTCGATGCACTGCTGGCACACAGGGAGCATTTTTTACCCCCCCAGGTCCATTTTTTACCCCCCCAGGTCCATTTTCTGCTCCCCCATGTACATTTCCTGCCCCTCCATGTACATTTTCTGCCCCCCCATGCACATTTTTTACCCCCTCAGGTCCATTTTTTACCCCCCCAGGTCCATTTCCTGCCCTCCAGGTCCATTTTTTACCCCCCAGGTCCATTTCCTGCCCCCCCAGTTCCATTTTTTACCCTCCCAGGTCCATTTTTTACCCCACCAGGTCCATTTTTTACCCCTCCCATGTACATTTCCTGCCCCCCAGGTGCATTTTCTACCTCCCCCATGTCTATTTTCTACCCCTCCATGTACATTTCCTGCCCCTCCATGTACATTTTCTGCCCCCCCAGGTCCATTTTTTACCCCCCCATGTCCATTTTCTACCCCTCCATGTACATTTCCTGCCCCTCCATGTACATTTTCTGCCCCCCATGCACATTTTTTACCCCCTCAGGTCCATTTTTTACCCCCCCAGGTCCATTTCCTGCCCCCAGGTCCATTTTTTACCCCCCCAGGTCCATTTCCTGCCCTCCAGGTCCATTTTTTACCCCTCCAGGTCCATTTTTTACCCCCCCAGGTCCATTTCCTCCCCCCCCACGTCCATTTCCTGCCCCCCAGGTCCATTTTTTACCCCCCAGGTCCATTTTTTACCCCCCAGGTCCATTTTTTACCCCCCAGGTCCATTTTTTACCCTCCCAGGTCCATTTTTTACCCCCCCAGGTCCATTTTTTACCCCCAGGTCCATTTTTTACCCCCGCAGGTCCATTTTTTACCCCCCAGGTCCATTTTTTACCCTCCCAGGTCCATTTTTTACCCCCAGGTCCATTTTTTACCCCCCCAGGTCCATTTTTTACCCCCCAGCTCCATTTCCTGCCACCTCAGGTGCATTTTTCTACCCCCCCCATGTCTATTTTCTACCCCCCCATGTACATTTCCTGCCCCTCCAGGTCCATTTTTTACCCCCCCAGGTCCATTTCCTGCCACCTCAGGTACATTTTTACCCCCCCAGGTCCATTTTTTTACCCCCCCCAGGTCCATTTTTTACCCCCCCAGGTACATTTTCTACCCCCCCAGGCACATTTTTTACCCCCCAGGTCCATTTTTTACCCCCCCAGATCCATTTTTTACCCCCCCCAGGTCCATTTCCTGCCCCCCAGGTCCATTTTTTACCCCCCCATGTCTATTTTCTACCCCTCCAGGTCCATTTCCTGCTCCCCAGGTCCATTTTTCACCCTCCCAGGTCCATTTTTACCCCCCCCAGGTCCATTTTTTACCCCCCCAGGCACATTTTTACCCCCCCAGGTCCATTTCCTGCCTCTCCAGGTCCATTTTTTACCTCCCAGGTCCATTTTTTACCCACCCAGGTCCATTCTTTACCCTCCCAAGTCCATTTTTTACCCCCCAGGTCCATTTTTTACCCCCCCAGGTACATTTCCTGCCCCCCAGGTCCATTTTTTACCCCCCCCAGGTCCATTTTTTACCCCTCCAGGTCCATTTTCTACCCCCCCAGGTCCATTTCCTGCCACCTCAGGTACATTTTCTACCCCCCCATGTCTATTTTCTACCCTCCATGTACATTTTCTGCCCCAGGCCCATTTTTTACCCCCCAGGTACATTTTTTACCCCCAAGGTCCATTTTTTACCCCCAGGTCCATTTTTTACCCCCCCAGGTCCATTTTTTACCCTCCCAAGTCCATTTTTTACCCCCTCAGGTCCATTTTTTACCCCCCCCAGGTCCATTTTTACCCCCCCAGGTCCATTTTTTACCCCCCCCAGGTCCATTTCCTGCCCCCCAGGTCCATTTTTTACCCCCCCAGGTCCATTTCCTGCCACCTCAGGTACATTTTCTACCCCCCCATGTCTATTTTCTACCCCTCCATGTACATTTTCTGTCCCCCTGGGTCCATTTCCTGCCCCTCCAGGTCCATTTTTTACCCCCTCATATCCATTTTTTACCCCCCCATGCACATTTTTTACCCCCCCAGGTCCATTTTTTACCCCTCCAGGTCCATTTTTTACCCCTCATATCCATTTTTCACCCCCCCAGGTCCATTTTTTACCCTCCCAGGTCCATTTTTACCCCCTCAGGTCCATTTTTTACCCTCCCAGGTCCATTTTTTACCCCCCAGGTCCATTTCTACCCCCCCAGGTGCATTTCTACCCCCAGGTCCATTTTTTACCCCCTCAGGCACATTTTTTACACCCCAGGTCCATTTCCTGCCACCTCAGGTACATTTTCTACCCCCCCATGACTATTTTCTACCCCTCCATGTACATTTCCTGCCCCTCCATGTACATTTTCTGCCCCCCATGCACATTTTTTACCCCCCCCGGTCCATTTTTTACCCCCCAGGTCCATTTCCTGCCCCCCAGGTCCATTTCCTGCCCCTCCAGGTCCATTTTTTACCCCCCCAGGTCCATTTCCTGCCCCCCAGGTCCATTTTTTACCCCTCCAGGTCCATTTCCTGCCCCTCCAGGTACATTTTTACCCCCCCAGGTCCATTTTTTACCCCCCCAGGTCCATTTTTTACCCCCCCAGGTCCATTTTTTACCCCCCCCAGGCCCATTTCCCGCCCCCCAGCTCACCCAGTCGGCCGTGCAGAAGTTGACGGCCTCGGCGAAGTTGTAGCCCTGGTTGAAGCCGCTGTGGTAGGCGCGGGGGAAGGTGATGACGAACTCGCCGGCGCATTGGTTGGTCCGGACCACCTGGGTGGGACGGGGGGGGGACACGAGTGGGCTCAGCCCCGCCCCCGGGGGTGGGGCAGGGCCGGGGGGGGGCCCTGGGGACACCCCCAACTCACGGGGACGCCGTGGGCCATCAGGGTGTTGGGGTTCATCAGGGTGACGAGCTGGTGCAGCAGGTCGGGCTGGCTCTCGAACAGCTCCGGCGTCAGCTTCTTCATCACCTCCTCCAGGTGCTCGGCCGCGAACGACGGCACCCCGTACCAGGTCTTGGGCTCGCCCCTGCGGTGGGGGACCCAAAAAATGTCCTTGTTCCACCCCAAAAATGTCCTTATTCCACCCCAAAAATGTCCTTGTTCCATTCCCAAAAATGTCCTTATTCCACCCCAAAAATGTCCTTATTCCATCCTAAAAACCTCCTTATTCCATCCCAAAAACCTCCTCATCCCACCCCGTACCAGGTCTTGGGCTCAAGATGATGGAGCAGCTCCCGAAACACCCCCTAAATGCCCCCCAGGTGCTCCCTAAATGCCCCCCAGGTGCCCCCCAGATGCCCCCCGGTGCCCACCAGTGGAGGCAGTTGATGGAGCAGCTCCCTAAATGCCCCCCAGGTGCCCCCTAAATGCCCCCCGGTGCCCACCAGTGGAGGCAGTTGATGGAGCAGCTCCCGAAACACCCCCTAAATGCCCCCCAGGTGCCCCCTAAATGCCCCCTAGATGCCCCTTGGTGCCCACCAGTGGAGGTAGTTGATGGAGTAGCTCCCTAAATGCCCCCCAGGTGCTCCCTAAATGCCCCCCAGGTGCCCCCTAGATGCCCCCGGTGCCCACCAGTGGAGGTAGTTGATGGAGCAGCTCCCTAAATGCCCCCTAAATGCCCCCCGGTGCCCACCAGTGGAGGCAGTTGATGGAGTAGCTCCCTAAATGCCCCCTAAATGCCCCCCAGGTGCCCCCTAGATGCCCCCCGGGTGCCCCCTAAATGCCCCCAGGTGCCCCCCAGATGCCCCCCAGATGCCCCCTTGGTGCCCACCAGTGGAGGTAGTTGATGGAGTAGCCCCCTAGATGCCCCCCAGGTGCCCCCTAGATGCCCCCCAGTGCCCACCAGTGGAGGTAGTTGATGGAGTAGCCCCCTAGATGCCCCCCAGGTGCCCCCTAGATGCCCCCCGGTGCCCACCAGTGGAGGTAGTTGATGGAGTAGCCCCCTAAATGCCCCCCAGGTGCCCCCTTGGTGCCCCCAGTGCCCACCAGTGGAGGTAGTTGATGGAGTAGCTCCCTAAATGCCCCCCAGGTGCCCCCCAGATGCCCCCTTGGTGCCCCCAGTGCCCACCAGTGGAGGTAGTTGATGGAGTAGCTCCAGTGGTCCTCGATGTGCCAGCAGAAGGCCGAGAACACCATGCCCACGTAGAGCCAGGGCACCTTCATGCCCGAGATGTCGGCGTTGATGTGGCACAGCACCGACTGCTGCAGCACCGGCATCACGTTCAGGTTCCAGCCGCTGCCCGCGTACTCCTGGGCACACACGGGGACACATGGGGACAGTGTCACCGGGGATGGGGACACACAGGGACAGCAGGGACACCGAGGGGACAGTGAGGGGACAGCGAGGGGACAGCGTCACCAGGGATGGGGACACCGAGGGGACACAGGGACACACGGGGGACAGCAAGGGGACAGCGTCACCGGGGAGGGGGACACCGAGGGGACAGTGAGGGGACAGCAGGGACAGTGTCACCGGGGACGGGGACAGCGAGGGGACAGCGTCACCCAGGGATGGAGACATCGATGGGACACATGGGGGACAGTGAGGGGACAGCGAGGGGACACGGGGACAGTGTCACCGGGGATGGGGACACCAAGGGGACACCCCCAGGACAGCGTCACCGGGGATGGGGACACCGAGGGGACACATGGGGACAGTGTCACCGGGGATGGGGACAGCGAGGGGACAGTGAGGGGACACATGGGGACAGTGTCACCGGGGATGGGGACAGCGAGGGGACACAGGGACAGCGAGGGGACAGCGTCACCGGGGATGGGGACACTGAGGGGACAGTGAGGGGACACGGGGACAGTGTCACCCAGGGATGGGGACACACGGGGACAGCAGGGACAGCGTCACCGGGGATGGGGACACCGAGGGGACAGCAGGGACAGTGTCACCGGGGATGGGGACACCGAGGGGACACACGGGGACAGTGTCACTGGGGATGGGGACAGCAGGGACAGCGTCACCGGGGATGGGGACAGTGAGGGGACAGTGAGGGGACACGGGGACAGAGAGGGGACACAGGGACAGTGTCACCAGGGATGGGGACACCGAGGGGACACGGGGACAGTGTCACCGGGAATGGGGACAGCGAGGGGACAGCAGGGACAGTGTCACCCAGGGGATGGGGACAGTGAGGGACAGCGAGGGGACACATGGGGACAGTGTCACCGGGGATGGGGACACACAGGGACAGTGGGGACAGTGTCACCGGGGATGGGGACACACGGGGACAGCAGGGACAGTGTCACCGGGGATGGGACAGCGAGGGGACAGCGAGGGGACACGGGGACAGCGTCACTGGGGATGGGGACACCGAGGGGACAGCAGGGACAGCGAGGGGACAGCGAGGGGACAGCGTCACCCGGGGATGGGGACAGCAAGGGGACAGCAGGGACAGTGTCACCGGGGATGGGGACACACAGGGACAGTGAGGGGACAGTGTCACCGGGGATGGGGACAGCGAGGGGACAGCGAGGGGACAGCGAGAGGACAGTGTCACTGGGGATGGGGACAGCGAGGGGACAGTGAGGGGACAGAGGGGACACAGGGACAGAGAGGGGACAGTGAGGGGACAGCGTCACCAGGGATGGGGACAGCGAGGGGACACACGGGGGACATCGAGAGGACAGTGTCACCGGGGATGGGGACAGCGAGGGGACACAGGGACACACGGGGGACAGTGAGGGGACAGCGTCACCAGGGATGTGGACACCAAGGGGGACAGCAAGGGGACAGTGTCACCCAGGGGATGGGGACACCAAGGGGGACAGCGAGGGGACAGTGTCACCCAGGGATGGGGACATCAAGGGGACACAGGGACACCGAGGGGACAGCAAGGGGACAGCATCACCAAGGGACACCATCACCTGGGCACAGGGACATACCCAGGACAGCATCATCCAGACATGGGACAATGAGGGACACAGGGACATGGTATCACTCCCACATGGGGACAGGGACACCCCCAGGACAGTGTCATCCAGGAATGGGGACATCGAGGGAACAGCAGGGACAGCATCACCGGGGATGGGGACATCGAGGGGACAGTGTCACCCAGGGGATGGGGACATCGAGGGGACACTGAGGGGACACAGAGACACCAAAGCGACAGCGTCACCTGGGGGTGGGGACATTGAGGGGACACCGTCACCCAGGGATAGGGACATTGAGGGGACACCGAGGGGACAGTGTCACCCAAAGGGATGAGGATATTGAGGGGACAGTGTCACCGGGGGATGGGGGTATTGAGGGGACACCCCAGGACAGCGTCACCTGGGAATAGGGACACCAAGGGGACACCGAGGGGACAGCGTCATCCAAAGGGATGGGGACATTGAGGGGACATCGAGGGGACGGTGTCATCCAAAGGGATGGGGACATCGAGGGGACATTGAGGGGATGGCGTCACCAGGGCATGGGGACACACTTAGGACAGCGTCATCCGGGCACAGGGACACCCAGGGACAGTGTCACCTGGGGGATGGGGACACCCAGGGACAGTGTCACCCGGGGGATGGGTGGCAATGGCACTGGGCAGGTGACAATGTCCCCCTGGGGGAGGTGACAGTGTCCCTGGCCAGAGGTGACAATGCCCCTGGCAATGCCCCCAAGGGAGGTGACAATGTCCCAATGGGAGATGTGACAATGTCCCTGGCAGTGCCCCCAGGGGAGGTGACAATGTCCCTGGCAGTGCCCCAGGTGAGATGACAATGTCCCTGGCAGTGCCCCCAGTGGGGTAACACTGTCCCCTGGGGAAGTGACAATGTGACACTGTCCCACCCCCTCCTCAGGGAAGGTGACAATGTCACTGGCATTGCCCTGGGGGAGGTGACACTGTCCCTGGCAGTGTCCTGGGGTGAGGTGACAATGTCCCACTAAGGAGGTGACACTGTCCCTGTCTGTGGCACTGCCCTGGGGGAGGTGACCCTGTCCCTGGCAATGCCCTTGTAGGGTAACAATGTCCCCCCAGGGGAGGTGACAGTTTTCCCCCTGGGGGAGGTGACACTGTGGCAGTGTCCCCGTGTCCCACCTCCTCCTCGGGGGAGGTGACAATGTCCCTGGCAGTGCCCCAGAGAGGTGGCAGTGTCCCTAATGTCCACAATGTCCCTGGCAGTGCCCTGGGGTGAGGTGACACTGTTCCCCCAGGGGAGGTGACACTGTGGCACTGTCCCCAATGTCCCCGTGTCCCACCTCCTCCTGGGGGAGGTGACAATGCCCATCAGTGCCCTGATGGGAGGTGGGAGATGCCAATGTCCCCGCTGTCCCCAATGCCCATCAGTGCCCTGATGGGAGGTGGCAGTGTCCCCAATGTCCCCAATGTCCCTGGCAGTGCCCTGGGGTGAGGTGACACTGTGCCCCCAGGGGGAGGTGACACTGTGGCAGTGTCCCTGTGTCCTACTTCCTCCTGGGGGAGGTGACAATGTCCTGGCAGTGCCCCAGAGAGGTGGCAGTGTCCCCAATGTCCCACAATGTCCCTGGCAGTGCCCTGGGGTGAGGTGACACTGTCCCCCCAGGGGAGGTGACACTGTGGCACTGTCCCCATTGTCCCCGTGTCCCACCTCCTCCTCGGGGGAGGTGACAATGTCCCTGGCAGTGTCTTTGGGTGAGGTGACACTGTCCCCCCAGGGGAGGTGACACTGTGACAGTGTCCCCAATGTCCCACAATGCCCATCAGTGCCCTGATGGGAGGTGGGAGATGCCAATGTCCCCCCAGGGGAGGTGACACCATGGCAGTGTCCCCAGTGTCCCCAATGTCCCACAATGTCCCTGGCAGTGCCCTGGGGTGAGGTGACACTGTTCCCCCTGGGGAGATGGCACTGTGGCACTGTCCCCGTTGTCCCCGCGTCCCACCTGTGCCTCGGGGGAGGTGACAATGCCCATCAGTGCCCTGATGGGAGGTGGGAGATGCAGTGTCCCCCGGGGAGGTGACACCATGGCACTGTCCCCAGTGTCCCACAACGTCCTGGGCAGTGCCCTGGGGTGAAGTGACACTGTTCCCCTGGGGGAGGTGACACCATGGCAGTGTCCCCAGTGTCCCCAATGTCCCACAATGTCCCTGGCAGTGTCTTTGGGTGAGGTGACACTGTCCCCCTGGGGGAGGTGACACTGTGGCAGTGTCCCCGCTGTCCCCAATGTCCCACAATGCCCATCAGTGCCCTGATGGGAGGTGGGAGATGCCAATGTCCCCCCAGGGAGGTGACACTGTGGCACTGTCCCCAGTGTCCCCAATGTCCCTGGCAGTGCCCTGGGGTGAGGTGACACTGTTCCCCCAGGGGAGGTGGCACTGTGACAGTGTCCCCAATGTCCCATCTCCTCTTCAGGGGAGGTGACAATGTCCCTGGCAGTGCCCCCATTGGGGTAACACTGTCCCACAGAGGGGAGGTGACACTGTGGCAGTGTCCCCAATGTCCCCAATGTCCCCGTGTCCCACCTCCTCCTCGGGGGAGGTGACAATGCCCATCAGTGCCCTGAGGGGAGGTGGCACTGTCCCCAATGTCCCCGCTGTCCCACCTCCTCCTCAGGGGAGGTGACAATGCCTATCAGTGCCCTGAGGGGAGGTGGCACTGTCCCCAATGTCCCCAATGTCCCCGTGTCCCACCTCCTCCTCGGGGGACAGGCGCCGTTTGCCGTCGCGCACGGGGAAGCCGGAGCCGAACTCCTTGGAGTGGATGTCGGCGCCGTACTCCACCGTCACGTCCTCCTCGATGCTGTTCACCAGGCGCCAGAACTCCTTCTCCACCAGCTCCGTGGGCACCATCTGCGGGCACCCGGGGCATCAGGGGGCATTTTGGGGGGATTTGGGGGAATTTTGGGGGTTTTTGGGGGGATTTGGGGGCATTTTGGGGGCATTTTGGGGGTTTTTGTGGGCATTTTGGGGCTGTTCACCAGGCGCCAGAACTCCTCCACCAGCTCCGTGGGCACCATCTGCGGGCACCCGGGGCATCAGGGGGGGTTTTGGGGGAATTTTGGGGGGATTTGGGGGAATTTTGGGGGTTTTTGGGAGGATTCTGGGCATTTTGGGGGTTTCTGGGGGATCTGGGGGATTCTGGGGCATTTTGGGGCTGTTCACCAGGCGCCAGAACTCCTTCTCCACCAGCTCTGTGGGCACCATCTGTGGGCACCCAGGGCATCAGGGGGCATTTTGGGGATTTTGTGGGGGGATTTGGGGGCATTTTGGGGGTTTTGGGGGAATTTTGGGGGTTTTTGGGAGGATTCTGGGGCATTTTGGGGGAGTTTTGGGGCTGTTCACCAGGTGTCAGAACTCCTTCTCCACCAGCTCCGTGGGCACCATCTGTGGGCACCCGGGGCATCAGGGGGGGTTTTGGGGGTTTTGTGGGGGGATTTGGGGGAATTTTGGGGGTTTTTGGGAGGATTCTGGGGCCTTTTGGGGGGTTTTTGGGGCTGTTCACCAGGCACCAGAACTCCTTCTCCACCAGCTCCATGGGCACCATCTGTGGGCACCCGGGGCATCAGGGGGGTTTTTGGGGTTTTTTGGGGAGATTTTGGTGATTTGGGCGCATTCTGGGGGGTTTTGGGGGGATTTTGGGTGGGATTTCGAGGTTGTTCACCAGAACTCCTCCACCTCCTGATGCCCCGTGGGCACCATCTGTGGGCACCGAGGGCATGAGGGGGCATTTTGGGGATTTTGTGGGGGGATTTGGGGGCATTTTGGGGGAATTTTGGGAGGATTCTGGGGCATTTTGGGGGGTTTTGGGGCTGTTCACCAGGTGTCAGAACTCCTTCTCCACCAGCTCCGTGGGCACCATCTGTGACACCCAGGGCATCAGGGGGCATTTGGGGTTTTTTGGGGAGATTTTGGTGATTTGGGCACATTCTGGGGGGATTTGGGGGAATTTTGGGGGGATTCTGGGGGAGGTTTGAGGGGATTTTGGGTGGGATTTGGAGGTTGTTCACCAGAATTCCTCCACCTCCTGATGCCCCGTGGGCACCATCTGAGGGCACCGAGGGCATCAGGGGGCATTTTGGGGATTTTGTGGGGGGATTTGGGGGCATTTTGGGGGAATTTTGGGGTTTTTGTGGGCATTTTGGGGCTGTTCACCAGGTGCCAGAACTCCTTCTCCACCAGCTCCGTGGGCACCATCTGCGGGCACCCGGGGCATCAGGGGGCATTTGGGGTTTTTTTGGGGAGATTTTGGTGATTTGGGCGCATTCTGGGGGGATTTGGGGGGATTTTGGGGGGATTCTGGGGGAGGTTTGAGGGGATTTTGGGTGGGATTTGGAGGTTGTTCACCAGAATTCCTCCACCTCCTGATGCCCCGTGGGCACCATCTGAGGGCACTGAGGGCATCAGGGGATATTTTGGGGATTTTGTGGGGGATTTGGGGGCATTTTGGGGTTTTTGTGGGGGGATTTGGGGAAATTTTGGGGGTTTTTGAGGGCGTTTTGGGGCTGTTCACCAGGAACCAGAACTCCTTCCCCACTAGCTCCGTGGGCACCATCTGCGGGCACCGAGGGCATTTTGGGGGGATTTGAGGGGGGTTTTGGGGATTTGGGATTTTCTGAGGGCATTTTGAGGGTTTTGGGGTTTTTTTGGGGGGATTCTGGGGGAGGTTTGAGAGGATTCTGGGTGGGATTTGGAGGTTGTTCACCAGAACTCCTCCACCTCCTGATGCCCCGTGGGCACCATCTGAGGGCAGGGGGCTTTGGTGGGGGGCTGCAGGGAGGGGATTTGGGGGGGCCAAGGGCCTTCAAGGGGTACAGGATGGTTTTAGGGGTGTCTGGGGGAGACCTGGAAGGGTTTTGGGGTGATCCAGGCAGGTTTTGGGGTGCTCACATTGATGGGCACATTGACAGGCACAGTCAGCCTTGAAGGCGTCACCCACCTCCCCAAAGGGAGCGGAGCCCAAGGGAGTCTGGGGGGCTCAGGAGAACCTGGAGGTTTTGGGGGATCCAGGGGGTTTGAGGAGATCCGTGGGTTTTGGGGTGACCCAGGCAGGTTTTAAGGGGATCCAGGCAGGTTTTGGGGGGCTCACATTGATGGGTACATTGAAGCACTCAGCCTTGAAGGCATCACCCACCTCTCCAAAGGGAGGGAGTCCAAGGGAGTCTGGGGGGCTCAGGAGAGCCTGGGGGGTTTTGGGGGGATCCAGGCAGGTTTTGGGGTGATACAGAGAGTTTTGGGGTGATCCAGGCAGGTTTTGGGGGGCTCACATTGACGGGCACATTGAAGCACTCAGCCTTGAAGGCATCACCCACCTCCCCAAAGGGAGGGGAGCTCAATGGAGTCTGGGGGGCTCAGGGGATCCTGGGGGTTTTTGGGGGGATCCAGGGGGTTTGAGGAGATCCGTGGGGTTTTGGGGTGACCCAGGCAGGTTTTAAGGGGATCCAGGGGGGTTTTGGGGGGCTCACATTGATGGGCACATTGGAGTGGTCAGCCTTGAAGGCATCACCCACCTCCCCAAAGGGAGAGGAGCTCAATGGAGTCTGGGGGGCTCAGGAGAGCCTGGTGGGTTTTGGGGGGATCCAGGGGGTTTGAGGAGATCCGTGGGGTTTTGGGGTGACCAAGGCAGGTTTTGGGGTGATCCAGGCAGGTTTGGGGGTGCTCACATTGATGGGCACATTGAAGCAGTCGGCCTTGAAGGCGTCACCCACCTCCCAAAGGGAGGGGAGCCAGAGGGAGTCTGGGGGGCTCAGGAGAACCTGGTGGCTTTTGGGGGGACCCAGGGTTTTTTTTGGGGATCCAGGCAGGTTTTGGGGTGATGCAGGGGGTTTTGGGGGGGATCCAGGGGGGTTTTGGGGGGTTCACATGGATGGGCACATTGGAGTGGTCAGCCTTGAAGGCGTCACCACACTTCCCAAAGGGAGAGGAGCCCAAGGGGGTCTGGGGGCTCAGGAGAGCCTGGTGGGTTTTGGGGGGATCCAGGGTTTTTTTGGGGATCCAGGCAGGTTTTGGGGTGATACAGAGGGGTTTGGGGGGGATCCAGGGGGGTTTTGGGGTGCTCACATTGATGGGCACATTGAAGCACTCAGCCTTGAAGGCGTCACCCACCTCCCCAAAGGGAGGGGAGCCCAAGGGGGTCTGGGGGGCTCAGGAGAGCCTGGGAGGTTTTGGGGGGATCCAGGGGGGTTTAGGGAGATCCGTGGGGTTTTGGGTTGACCAAGGCAGGTTTTGGGGGGATCCAGGGGGGTTTTGGGGGGCTCACATTGATGGGCACATTGAAGCACTCAGCCTTGAAGGCATCACCCACCTCCCCAAAGGGAGGGGAGCTCAAGGGGGTCTGGGGGCTCAGGGGATCCTGGGGGTTTTTGGGAGGATCCAGGGGGGTTTGGGGGATCCAGGCAGGTTTTGGGGGGCTCACATTGACAGGCACAGTCAGCCTTGAAGGCGTCACCCACCTTCCCAAAGGGAGGGAGCCAGAGGGGGTCTGGGGGCTCAGGAGAGCTGGTGGGTTTTGGGGGGATCCAGGGAGTTTAGGGAGATCCGTGGGGTTTTGGGGTGACCAAGGCAGGTTTTGGGGGGATCCAGGCAGGTTTTGGGGTGCTCACATTGATGGGCACATTGAAGCAGTCGGCCTTGAAGGCGTCACCCACCTCCCCAAAGGGAGGGGAGCTCAATGGAGTCTGGGGGGCTCAGGGGATCCTGGGGGGTTTTGGGGGGATCCAGGGGGGTTTGAGGAGATCCGTGGGGTTTTGGGGTGACCCAGGCAGGTTTTAAGGGGATCCAGGCAGGTTTTGGGGTGCTCACATGGATGGGCACATTGAAGCACTCAGCCTTGAAGGCGTCACCCACCTCCCCAAAGGGAGGGGAGCTCAAGGAGTCTGGGGGGCTCAGGAGAGCCTGGTGGGTTTTGGGGGGATCCAGGGGTTTTTTGGGGATCCAGGCAGGTTTTGGGGTGATACAGAGAGGTTTGGGGGTATTCAAGAAGGCTCTGGGTGCTCACATTGATGGGCACATTGGAGTGGTCAGCCTTGAAGGCATCACCCACCTCCCCAAAGGGAAGGGAGCTCAATGGAGTCTGGGGGGCTCAGGAGAGCCTGGGGGTTTTGGGGGGATCCTGGGATATTTTTGGGGTCTGGGGGATCCAGGGGGTTCTGGGGTATCCTGGGAGGTTTTTGGGGTCCAGGGGGATTCAGGGGGTTCAGGGGGTATCCAGGGGGTTCTGGGGGTATCCTGGGAGGTTTTTGGGGGTCCCAGAGGGTTCAGGGGGGCTCACATGGACAGGCACATTGAAGCAGTCAGCCTTGAAGGCATCACCCACCTCCCCAAAGGGAGAGGAGCTCAATGGAGTCTGGGGGGCTCAGGAGAGCCTCGGGGTTTTGGGGGGATCCAGGGTTTTTTTGGGATCCAGGCAGGTTTTGGGGTGATACAGAGAGGTTTGGGGTGATCCAGGCAGGTTTTGGGGGGCTCACATTGATGGGCACACTGAAGCACTCAGCCTTGAAGGCGTCACCCACCTCCCCAAAGGGAGGGAGTCAGAGGGAGTCTGGGGGGCTCAGGAGAGCCTGGGAGGTTTTGGGGGGATCCAGGCAGGTTTTGGGGTGATGCAGGGGGGTTTGGGGGGGATCCAGGCAGGTTTTGGGGGGCTCACATTGATGGGCACATTGAAGCACTCAGCCTTGAAGGCGTCACCCACCTCCCCAAAGGGAGGGGAGCCAGAGGGGGTCTGGGGGGCTCAGGGGATCCTGGGGGTTTTGGGGGGGATCCAGGGGGGTTTGGGGAGATCCGTGGGGTTTTGGGTTGACCAAGGCAGGTTTTAAGGGGATCCAGGCAGGTTTTGGGGTGCTCACATTGATGGGCACATTGAAGTAGTCGGCCTTGAAGGCGTCACCCACCTCCCAAAGGGAGGGGAGCTCAATGGAGTCTGGGGGGCTCAGGAGAGCCTGGGAGGTTTTGGGGGTATCCTGGGATATTTTTGGGGTCCTGGGGGGTTCAGGAGGTATCCAGGGGGTTCTGGGGGTATCCTGGAATGTTTTGGGGGTTCAGGGGGATCCAGGGGGTTCTGGGGGTATCCTGGGATGTTTTTGGGGGGTCCTGGGGGGATCCAGGGGGTTCTGGGGGTATCCTGGGAGGTTTTTGGGGGTCCCAGAGGGTTCAGGGGGCTCACATGGACGGGCATGTTGAAGTAGTCGGCCTTGAAGGCGTCGGCCATCTCGCCGAAGCTCTGCAGGGTGTACTCGCGCGTGGCCTGCTCGAATCCAAACGCCTCCGGGGGCCGCTTGCACTCCTGGGGGGACACCGGGGGTCAGGGGGCTTGGGGACATGGGGGGGTCATTGGGGGTCAGGGGGTTTGGGGACACCAGTGGGGTCATTGGGGACATTGGGGGGGTCATTGGGGACATTGGGGGTCAGGGGGCTTGGGGACACCAGGGGGGCTCAGGGGGTTTGGAGACACCAGGAAAGGGTCAGGGGGTTTGGGGGACACTGGGAGGGGTCAGGGGGCTTGGGGACACCAGGGGGGATCACTGGGAACATCAGGGGTCAGGGGGCTTGGGGACACCAGGGGGTCAGGGGGTTTGGGGACATCAGGGGAGGTCATTGGGGACATTGGGGGTCAGGGGGTTTGGGGACATCAGGAGGGGTCAGGGGGCTTGGGGACATCAAGGGGGGTCATTGGGGACATCAGGAGTTAGTGGGTTTGGGGACACTGGGAGGGGTCATTGGGGACATCAAGGGTCAGGGGACTTGGGGACACTAGGAAAGAGTAAGGGGGCTTGGGGACATCAGGAGGGGTCACCGGGGACATCGGGGGCGGTCAAGGGACACCAGAGGGGATCACTGAGGACGCCAGGAAGGGTCAGGGGACACCAGGAGGGGTCACTGGGGACACTGTGGGTCAGGGGTTTGGGGACACCAGGAAAGGGTCAGGGGACACCAGGAGGGGTCAGGGGATTTGGGGACACCAGGAGCGGTCATTGGGACACTGGGAGGGGTCAGGGGACACCAGGAGGGATCACTGGGGACATCAGGAGTCAGGGAGCTTGGGGACATCTGGGGGGGTCATTGGGGACATCAGGAGGGGTCACTGGGGACACTGGGAAGGTCACTGGGGACACCGGAGGTCAGGGGGCTTGAGGACATCAGGGGTCAGGAGGTTTGGGGACATTGGGAGGGGTCACTGGGGACACCGGGGGTTGGGATTTGGGGACATTGGGAGGGGTCACTGGGGACATCAGGGGTCAGGGGGTTTGGGGACATTGGGAGGGGTCACTGGGGACATCAGGGGTCAGGGGGTTTGGGGACACCAGGAGGGGTCAGAGGATTTGGGGACACTGGGGAACTTGGGGAACCCTACAGAAAGCAGATCAGGGGGTCCCTGAACCCACAGATCAGGGGGTCCCCAGCCCCACACACAGCCTGGATGGGATTTGGGAGCCCCCACCCCACAGATCAGAGGAACCCAAACCCCCTCCCAGCACACGACACCACCCACAGCTGTCCCTGCCCCACAGATGGGGGCTCCTTAAATCCACAGATCAGGGGGTCTCCAAACCCACAGATCAGGGGGTCTCCAGCCCCACAAACAGCCTGGATGTGATTTGGGAGCCCCCACCCCACAGATCAGACAGACTCAAACCCTCCTGAAAGCCAGGACACCACACAAGGGGAGGGTCCCAAGCCCCACAGATCAGGGGGTCTCTGAACCCACAGATGGGGGGTCCCTAAACCCACAGATCAGGGGGTCTCCGAACCCACAGATCAGGGGGTCTCTAAACCCACAGATCAGGGGGTCCCTGAACCCACAGATCAGGGGGTCCCTGAACCCACAGATCAGGGGGTCTCTGAACCCACAGATCAGGGGGTCCCCAGCCCCACACACAGCCTGGATGGGATTTGGGAGCCCCCACCCCACAGATCAGACAGACTCAAACCCTCCTGAAAGCCAGGACACCACGCAAGGGGGGTTCCCAGCCCCACAGATGGGGGGTCCCTAAACCCACAGATCAGGGGGTCCCTAAACCCACAGATCAGGGGGTCCCTGAACCCACAGATCAGGGGGTCACCAAACCCACAGATCAGGGGGTCCCCTGTCCCACACACAGCCTGGATGGGATTTGGGAGCCCCCACCCCACAGATCAAACCCAGAGCCCCCTCCCAGCACAGGACACCACGTAAATGGCATCTGGTCCCAACCCCACAGGGGTTCCTAAAGATCAGGGGTTCCCAGCCCCACAGATGGGGGGTCCCTAAACCCACAGATCAGGGGGTCCCCAGCCCCACACACAGCCTGGATGGGATTTGGGAGCCCCCACCCCACAGATCAGACAGACCCAGAGCCCCCTGAAAGCCAGGACACCACACAAGGGGGGTCCCCAGCCCCACAGATCAGGGGGTCCCTGAACCCACAGATCAGGGGGTCCCTGAACCCACAGATCAGGGGGTCCCCAGCCCCACACACAGCCTGGATGGGATTTGGGAGCCCCCACCCCACAGATCAGACCCAGAGCCCCCTCCCAGCACACGACACCACCCAAGAGGGGTCCCAGCCCCACAGATCAGGGGGTCCCTGAACCCACAGATCAGGGGGTCCCAGCCCCACAGATCAGGGGGTCCCCAGCCCCACACACAGCCTGGATGGGATTTGGGAGCCCCCACCCCACAAATCAGACCCAGAGCCCCTCCCAGCACATGACACCACCCACAGGGGACCCCAGCCCCACAGATCAGGGGGTCCCTGAACCCACAGATCAGGGGGTCCCCAGCCCCACACACAGCCTGGATGGGGTTTGGGAGCCCCCACCCCACAGATCAGGGGGTCCCTAAACCCACAGATCAGGGGGTCCCAGCCCCACAGATCAGGGGGTCCCCAGCCCCACACACAGCCTGGATGTGATCTGGGAGCCCCCACCCCACAGATCAGACCCAGAGCCCCCTCCCAGCACATGACACCACCTAAGGGGGTCCCCAGCCCCACAGATGGGGGGTCTCCAGCCCCACACACAGCCTGGATGGGATTTGGGAGCCCCCACCCCACAGATCAGACAGACCCAGAGCCCCCTGAAAGCCAGGACACCACACAAGGGGGGTCCCCAGCCCCACAGATGGGGGGTCCCTAAACCCAGAGATCAGGGGGTCTCTAAACCCACAGATCAGGGGGTCCCCAGCCCCACACACAGCCTGGATGGGATTTGGGAGCCCCCACCCCACAGATAAGACCCAGAGCCCCCTCCCAGCACACGACACCACCCACAGCTGTCCCTGCCCCACAGATGGGGGCTCCTTAAATCCACAGATCAGGGGGTCCCTGAACCCACAGATCAGGGGTTCCCAGCCCCACAGATCAGGGGGTCCCCAGCCCCACACACAGCCTGGATGGGATTTGGGAGCCCCCACCCCACAGATCAGACCCAAGCCCCCTCCCAGCACACGACACCACCCACAGGGGTCCCCAGCCCCACAGATCAGGGGGTCCCTAAATCCACAGATCAAGGGGTCTCCAACCCCACAGATCAGGGGTTCCCAGCCCCACAGATCAGGGGGTCCCCAGCCCCACACACAGAACTGGATGGGATTTGGGAGCCCCCACCCCACAAATCAGACAGACTCAAACCGTCCTGAAAGCCAGGACACCACACAAGGGGGGTTCCCAGCCCCACAGATCAGGGGGTCCCAGCCCCACAGATCAGGGGGTCCCCAGCCCCACAGCCATCCCCGCCCCACCCCAGGGTGACCCCAGGGTGCCCCGTGCCCCCCTCACCGCCATGACGCATTTGGGGCAGCGCCAGATGCCCTTGGGGATCTCGGGCAGGGGGGGCAGCAGGCAGAAGATGTGGTAATTGTCATCGCAGCCGTCACACAGCAGCAGCTTGTCGTCCTCGTCGCCCCGCGAGCAGATCCGGCACACGTACGAATCCACCTGCAAAAAAAAAAAACAAACAAAAAAAAAAAAAAAGGGGATTTTGGGGGGAAATTGGGGGACTTTTTAAATTTTTAACCCGAAATAAAATTGTTTAGGGGTATTTTTTGGGGTTATTTTAGGTTATTTAGGGGTTTTTTGGTGTTATTTTTAGGCTATTCTGGGGGGTATTTAAATTCAAATTTTAGTTGGGGGAGTTAAGGTAGGAAGGGTAGAAATGGTCAGGGATTTTGGGGGGTGTGGGAGGGAAGGAAAGAGGGGGGATGGGGTGAGGAAATTTAATTAAAGTTTAATTTAATTAAAATTTAATTGAATTAAAATTTAATTGAATTGAAATTTAGAATTGAATTGGGAGAGGGTCCACTAAAAACAGCCCCAAAACTGAAAAAAACCCCAGAACTGAAAAAAAAACCCTAAACTGAAAAAACCCCACAAAACTGAAAAAAAAAACCCCAAAACTGAAAAAAAAAAACCCCAAAACTGAGAAAAAAACCCAGAACTGAAAAAACCCCACAAAACTGAAAAAAAACCCCCAAAACTGGGGGGATGTTTCCCCTGCAGGAGACCCCTACTCACGAACTGGCTGTTGCACTAAAAGAGCCCCAAAACTGAAATAAAAACCCCAAAACTGAAATAAAAACCCCAAACCTGTGGATTTTCCCCTACTCACAAACTGGCTCTTGCACTAAAAACAGCCCCAAAACTGAAATAAAAACCCCAAACCTGTGGATTTTCCCCTACTCACAAACTGGCTGTTGCACTAAAACAGCCCCAAAACTGAAATAAAAACCCCAAAACTGAAATAAAAACCCCAAAACTGAAATAAAAACCCCAAAACTGTGGATTTTTCCCTACTCACGAACTGGCCATTGCACTAAAACAGCCCCAAACCTAAATAAAAACCCCCAAAACTGAAATAAAAACCCCAAAACTGAAATAAAAACCCCAAAACTGAAATAAAAACCCCAAAACTGTGGATTTTTCCCTACTCACAAACTGGCTGTTGCACTAAAACAGCCCCAAAACTGAAATAAAAACCCCAAAACTGAAATAAAAACCCCAAACCTGTGGATTTTCCCCTACTCATGAACTGGCTGTTGCACTAAAAGAGCCCCAAAACTGAAATAAAAACCCCAAACCTGTGGATTTTCCCCTACTCACGAACTGGCTGTTGCACTAAAACAGCCCCAAAACTGAAATAAAAACCCCAAAACTGAAATAAAAACCCCAAACCTGTGGATTTTCCCCTACTCACAAACTGGCTGTTGCACTAAAAACAGCCCCAAAACTGAAAAAAAACCCCAAAACTGAAAAAAAAACCCCAAAACTGAAAAAAAACCCCCAAAACTGAAATAAAAACCCCAAAACTGAAATAAAAACCCCAAACCTGTGGATTTTCCCCTACTCACGAACTGGCTCTTGCACTAAAAACAGCCCCAAAACTGAAATAAAAACCCCAAAACTGAAAAAAACCCCCCAAAACTGAAATAAAAATACCCCAAAACTGAAATAAAAACCCCAAAACTGAAATAAGAACCCCAAAACTGAAATAAGAACCCCAAAACTGAAAAAAAAACCCCAAAATTGTGGATTTCCCCCTACTCACGAACTGGCTCTTGCACTAAAAACAGCCCCAAAACTGAAATAAAAACCCCAAAACTGAAATAAAACCCCAAAACTGAAATAAAAACCCCAAAACTGAAATAAAACCCCAAAACTGAAATAAAACCCCCAAACCTGTGGATTTTCCCCTACTCACGAACTGGCTGTTGCACTAAAACAGCCCCAAAACTGAAAAAAAAACCCCAAAACTGAAATAAAACCCCAAAACTGAAATAAAACCCCAAAACTGAAATAAAACCCCAAAACTGTGGATTTTCTCCCTACTCACAAACTGGCTGTGGCACTAAAACAGCCCCAAAACTGAAATAAAAACCCCAAAACTGAAATAAAACCCCAAACCTGTGGATTTTCCCCTACTCACGAACTGGCTGTTGCACTAAAAACAGCCCCAAAACTGAAAAAAAACCCCCAAAACTAAAATAAAAACCCCAAACCTGTGGATTTTCCCCTACTCACGAACTGGCTGTTGCACTAAAACAGCCCCAAAACTGAAAAAAAACCCCAAAACTGAAATAAAAACCCCAAACCTGTGGATTTTCCCCTACTCACGAACTGGCTGTTGCACTACAACAGCCCCAAAACTGAAATAAAAACCCCAAAACTGAAATAAAACCCCAAAACTGTGGATTTTTCCCTACTCACGAACTGGCTGTTGCACTAAAAACAGCCCAAAACTGAAAAAAAAAACCCCAAAACTGAAATAAAAACCCCAAACCTGTGGATTTTCCCCTACTCACGAACTGGCCGTTGCACTAAAACAGCCCAAACGAATAACCCAACTAAAATAAAACCCCAAGTGTTCCCTACTCACGAACTGCTCTGTACTAAAAACACCCAAAACTGAAATAAACCCCAAAACTGAAATAAAAACCCCAAACCTGGGGATTTTCCCCTACTCACGAACTGGCGTTGCAACTAAAACAGCCCCAAAACTGAAATAAAAACCCCAAAGCTGTGGATTTCCCCTACTCACGAACTGGCTCTTGCACTAAAAACAGCCCCAAACGAAATAGAACCAAAAAATAAAAACCCCAAAACTGGGGATTTTCCCCTACTCACGAACTGGCTGTTGCTGTGGCTGCGGCGCAGCCTCATGGTCATCTTGGTGCAGGGCTCGGGGCTGTGGCGCAGCTCGTCCCGAGCCCCCCCCGGGGAAATTGGGGACCCCCGGGGCTCCCCCGGAGGCTCCTCCTTCACCACCACCGTGGGGGGGCACTCGGGGCCGTCCTTGTCTGTGGGGAGGGGGAAAATGGGGTTAACGGGGGGTTTGGGGGTGACAGGAGAATTGGGGGTTAAGGGGGGTTTGGGGGTGACAGGCAATTGGGGGTTAACGGGGGTTTGGGGGGACAGGACAATTGGGGGTTAATGGGGGGTTTGGGGGTACAGGCAATTGGGGGTAAGGGGTTTGGGGTGACAGAGCAATTGGGGGTTAAGGGGGTTTGGGGGGACATGGGGATTGGGGGTTGACAGGCATGGGAGGGTTTGGGGGTGACAGGGCAATTGGGGTACGGGAGGTTTGGGGGTACAGGGCAATTGGGGGTTAAGGGGGTTTGGGGTGACAGGCAATTGGGGTAAGGGTTGGGGGTGACAGAGAATTGGGAGAAAGGGGGGTTTGGGGGTGACAGTGGCAATTGGGGGTTACATGGGGGTTTGGGGGTGACAGGGCAATTTAGGGGGTTTGGAAGGCGGGGTTGGGTGGGTGACAGGAATTGGGTGGGGGTACTGGGGCAGGTTTGGGGGTGACAGGACAATTGGGGGTTAATGGGGGTTTGGGGTGACTATGGGAAGGGGGTTGGGGGTGACAGGAGCAATTGGGGGTTAAGGGGGTTTGGGGGTGACAGGGCAATTGGGGGTTAATGGGGGTTTGGGGGTGACAGGGCAATTGGGGGTTACAGGGGGTTTGGGGGTGACAGGGCAATTGGGGGTTAATGGGGGTTTGGGGGTGACAGGGCAATTGGGGGTTAAGGGGGGTTTGGGGGTGACAGGACAATTGGGGGTAGGGGGTTTGGGGGTGACAGGGCAATTGGGGGTTAAGGGGGGTTTGGGGGTGACAGGGCAATTGGGGGTTACTGGGGGTTTGGGGGTCAGGGCAATTGGGGGTTAGGGGGTTTGGGGGTGACAGGGCAATTGGGGGTTAAGGGGGTTTGGGGGTGACAGGGCAATTGGGGGTACGGGGGTTTGGGGGTGACAGGGCAATTGGGGGTTAACGGGGGTTTGGGGGTGACAGAGCAATTGGGGGTTAATGGGGGGTTTGGGGGTGACAGGGCAATTGGGGGTTAACAGGGGGGTTTGGGGGTACAGGGCAATTGGGGGTTAACAGGGGGTTTGGGGTACAGGGCAATTGGGGGTACTGGGAGGTTTGGGGGTGACAGGGCAATTGGGGGTTTACGGGGGGTTTGGGGGTGACAGAGCAATTGGGGGTTAAGGGGGGTTTGGGGGTGACAGGGCAATTGGGGGTTAATGGGGGTTTGGGGGTCACAGGGCAATTGGGGGTTAAGGGGGGGTTTGGGGGTGACAGGGCAATTGGGGGTTAATGGGGGTTTGGGGGTGACAGGGTAATTGGGGGTTAAGGGGGGTTTGGGGGTGACAGAGCAATTGGGGTTAAGGGGGTTTGGGGGTGACAGGGCAATTGGGGGGTTAATGGGGGGTTTGGGGGTACAGGGCAATTGGGGGTTAAGGGGGGGTTTGGGGGTAACAGGGCAATTTGGGGGTACTGGGAGTTTGGGGGTGACAGGGTAATGGGGGCTAACGGGGGGTATGGGGGTGCAGGTGTAAATTGGGGGTTAAGGGGGTTTGGGGTGACAGAGCAATTGGGGTTCAGGGGGTTTGGGGGTGCTGAATCATGGGGGCTTAATGAACAATTGGGGGTTACTGGGAATTTGGGGTAACAGAACAATTGGGGGGTTCTGAACAAATGGGGGTTACTGGGAAATTTGGGGTAACAGAACAATTGGGAGGTGCTGAACAAATGGGGGTTACTGGGAAATTTGGGGGTCAACAGAACAATTGGGAGGTGCTGAAGTATTGGGGTTACTGGGAAATTTGGGGGTGCTCGAACCATTGGGAGTTGTGGACATTGGGGTTACTGGGAGGTTGGGGGGTGCTGAACTATTGGGGATTACTGAGAGATTTGGGGAGTCTGAAGCACTGGGGTTAGTGAGAGATTGGGGGTCGAATATTGGGGTTACTGGGAGATTGGGGGGTGCTGAGAGAATTGGGGGTGCTGAATCATGGGGTTACTGGGAGATTGGGGGTTACAGAACAATTGGGGGTTACTGGGAGGTTTGGGGGTAACAGAACAATTGAGGGGTGCTGAACCATGGGGGGTTACTGGGAGATTGAGGGGTGCTGAGAGATTGGGGGGCTGAATCATGGGGGTTTGGAGTTGGGGTGCAGAATTGGGGGGTGCTGAGAGATTGGGGGGGTCTGAATCATGGGGTGTTACTGGGAGATTGGGGGGCGCTGAACTATTGGGGGTTACTGTGAGATTTGGGGGTGCTGAATCACGGGGGGGTACTGGGTGGCTGAATTATTTGGGGTTACTGGGAGATTGGGGGTGCTGAACCATGGAGGGGTTAATGAGAGATTGGGGGGTGCTGAACAATTGGGGGTTACTGGGAGATTTGGGGGTGCTAACAGGGGGGGTATGGTGGCTGAACATGGAGGGTTAATGAGCAATTGGGGGGTGCTGAACCAATTGGGGGTTAACTGGGAAATTTGGGGGTGCTAACCATTGGGAGTTATTGGGACTGGGTTACTGACAATTGGGGGTGCTGAACCATGGAGGGTAACTGGGAGATTGGGGGTGCTGAATCAGTGGGGTTAGTTAGAGATTGGGGGTCCTGAATCAGGGGGGTTTACTGAGAGATTTGGAGGTGTTGAAGCATTAGGGGTACTGAGAGATTTGGGGGTGCTGAACTATTGGGGGGTTAGTGAGAGATTGAGGGATTACAGAACAATTGGGAGGTTACTCAACTTGGGTGCTGAACCTTAGGGGGTATGAGCATTGGGGTTACAGAACACTGGGAGTTTGAATTGTTGGAGTATGACATTGTGGGTTATTGAACACTGGAAGGACTGAAATCGGTGGGGTTCAAAAGAATGGGAGGGCAAAAGGCTGGGAGCGAATAGGGGGGTCCCTATAAGAACTGGAGGTGAAACGGGGAGGCCTGAAGAACGGGGGAAAAGGGGGTCCTAAAGAACTGGAAGGAAAGGGGTCAAAGAACTGGAAGGAAAAGGGGTCCCTAAAGAACTGGAAGGAAAGGGGGG
Source organism: Zonotrichia leucophrys gambelii (assembly GCF_028769735.1). Taxonomy (NCBI): domain Eukaryota; kingdom Metazoa; phylum Chordata; class Aves; order Passeriformes; family Passerellidae; genus Zonotrichia; species Zonotrichia leucophrys. Next base: position 3,568 of record NW_026992321.1, on the reverse strand, counting down.
TCCCTAAAGAACTGGAAGGAAAAGGGGGGTCCCTAAAGAACTGGAAGGAAAAGGGGGTCCCTAAAGAACTGGAAGGAAAGGGGTCCCTAAAGAACTGGAAGGAAAAAGGGGTTCCTAAAGAACTGGAAGGAAAAAGGGGTCCCAAAAGAAACTGGAAGGAAAAAGGGGTCCCTGAAGAACTGGGGGGGAAAACGGGTTCCTAAAGAACTGGAAGGAAAAAAGGGGGGGTCCCTAAAGAACTGGAAGGAAAGGGGGTTCCTAAAGAACTGGGGGTAAAAGGGGTCCCTAAAGAACTGGAAGGAAAAAGGGGAGTCCCTAAAGAACTGGGGGGAAAAGGGGTTCCTAAAGAACTGGAAAGCAAAGGGGGTCCCTAAAGAACTGGAAGGAAAGCGGGTCCCTAAAGAACTGGAAGGAAAAGGGGTTCCTAAAGAACTGGAAGGAAAAAGGGTTCCTAAAGAACTGGAAAGCAAAGGGGTCCCTAAAGAACTGGAAGGAAAAAGGGGGTCCCTAAAGAACTGGAAGGAAAAAGGGGTTCCCTAAAGAATGGAAGGAAAGGGGGTCCCTAAAGAACTGGAAGGAAAGGGGGTCCCTAAAGAACTGGGGGGAAAAGGGGTCCCTGAAAACTGGAAGGCAAAGGGGGTCCCTGAAGAACTGGAAGGCAAAGGGGGTCCCTGAAGAACTGGAAGGCAAAAGGGGGTCCCTGAAGAACTGGAAGGCAAAGGGGGTCCCTGAAGAACTGGAAGGCAAAGGGGGTCCCTGAAGAACTGGAAGGAAAAGGGGGTCCCTAAAGAACTGGGGGAAAAGGGGTCCCTAAAGACTGGGAGAGGGGTGTCTGTCCCACAACAGAGAAGTCTGTCCATAAGTAAGTGGGGAGAGAAAGTTCCTAAAGAATTGGAAAGGGGAGACCCCATAAAACCTGTGGGTGGGAAGGCATCCCAAAAGAATGAGGAGAGGTGTGAAACTCTGGGTGGTGTGACCCAAAAGAGAGAGAGGAGATGAAGGAAAGAGGGTCCCTGAAGAACCCCAAAGAATTTGGGGACACCCCAAACAAACTGTGAGCAAAGAGGCTCCCACAAGAACGCCAGAATGAATAAAAAAGATCCCCAAAAAAACCACAGAGGCTCCCAGAAAGATTTAAGAAGTCCCAACCACCCCTGCACCCCCACATGAGGAGAGGGGATCCCCAATACCTTTCTTCCTCATGGTCTTATCCTTGGCCACCAGCCCCAAGCCCAACATTTTGGGCCCGGCCCCGTAAATCTGCAGCTTCTTCAGCTCGGGGTTCTTCTCGATGTCCTCCTCCGTGGGCTCGGGCTGTGGGACAGCGGCATCAGGGGGGATTTGGGGATACCAGGAGGGATTTTGGGGTGATTTAGGAGGGTTTAGGGGTGCCCACCTCCTGCTGCAGGCGCTTGGCACGCCGGCCGTAGCTGTTGAACTTGGAGGGCTGCACGGACTGGCGCAGGGGGATGCTGTGCGGTTTGTACTCCCTGTCCTTCTCCTCGCTCTCAAAGGGCCGCGCGTGGCACTGCTGGAGGACGGGGGGGACCCTCAGCGCGGCCTGGGGTGCCCCCCAAAGCCCTCCCCGAGGCCCTGCACTCACCACCAGGTTGGCCCCGGACTGGTACATCTCGTAGGGGTAGATGATGCGCTCGTATGCGCCCGCAGCAGCGAGCCGATGTTCTTGCCCGACGGGTACGAGAGGCGCTGGGCCACCCCGCCCACCGGCGGTCCTTGCAGATGGCCTCACAGCCATCCTCCTCCATCACCACCTGGGAGAGGGGACAGTGCTCAGGGACAGCCAGGGACAGCCAGGGACAGCCCAGGGACAGCCCGGGACGGCCAGAGTCACCCCTGGGTCCTTGCAGATGGCCTCATAGCTACCCTCCTCCATCACCACCTGGAGAGGGGACAGGGCTCAGGGACACCCAGGACAGCCAGGGACACCCAGGGGCACCCAGAGACAGCCAGGGTCACACAGGGCCACCCGCGCCCACCGGCGGTCCTTGCAGATGGCCTCGTAGCCATCCTCCTCCATCACCACCTGGGAAGGGACACAGGGCTCAGGGACACCCAGGGACACCCCAGAGTCACCCCTGGGTCCTTGCAGATGGCCTCGTAGCCACCCTCCTCCATCACCACTTGGGAGAGGGGACAGCCAGGGACAGCCCAGGGACAGCCCAGGGACAGCCAGGGACACACAGGGACAGCCAGGGACACCCCAGAGCCACTCTAAGTCCTTGCAGATGGCCTTGTGGTCACCCTCCTCCATCACCACCTGGGAGAGGGGACAGTGCTCAGGGACAGCCAGGGACAGCCCAGGGACACCCAGAGCCACCCACAGCCACCCCCAGTCCTTGCAGATGGCCTCGTGGTCACCCTCCTCCATCACCACCTGGGAGGGGACACAGGGCTCAGGGACACCCAGGGACACCCAGGAACTCCCCAGGGCCAGCCAGGGATGGCCAGAGCCACCACTGGTCCTTGCAGATGGCCTCGTAGCCACCTCCTCCATCACCACCTGGGAGAGGGGACAGTGTGCTCAGGTACAGCCAGTGACACACAGGGACACCCCAGAGCCACTCTAAGTCCTTGCAGATGGCCTCATGGTCACCCTCCTCCATCACCGCCTGGAGGGGACAGTGCTCAGGGACAGCCAGAGACACCCAGGGAGACCCAGAGCCACCCCAGTCCCTTGCAGGTGGCCTCGTAGCATCCTTCTGCATCACCATCCATGAGGGGACACTGAGTGCTCAGGGACGCCTCAGAGACAGCCCAGAGTCACCCAGGGCCACCCGCACCCACTGCTGGTCCTTGCAGGTGGCCTCGTAACACCTGAGAGGGGACACAGTGCTCAGGGACAGCCAGAGTCACCCAGGGACACCCCTGGTCCTTGCAGATGGCCTCACAGCCACCCTTCTCTATCACCAGCTGAGAGAGGACACTGAGTGCTCAGGGACACCTCAGAGACACTCAGAGCCAGCCAGGGCCGCCCGAGAGCCACCCATGCCCACCCCTGGTCCTTGCAGGTGGCCTCGTAGCCACCCTCCTCCATCAACACCTGGGAGAGGGGACAGTGCTCAGGGACAGCCCCAAGACACCCAGGGACAGCCAGGGTCACACAGGGCCACCTGCGCCCACCGGTGGCCCTTGCAGACAGCCTCAGTGCCACCCTCCTCCATCATCACCTATGAGAGGACACTGAGGGCTCAGGGACACCCAGAGCCACCCAGGGCCATCCCTGGTCCTCGCAGATGGCCTCACAGCCACCCTCCTCCATCACCATCTGAGAGGGGACACAGTGCTCAGGGACAGCCCAGGGACACCCCAGAGCCACCCCAAGGCCTTACAGGTGGCCTTGTAGCCACCTTCCTCCATCACCACTTGTGAGGGGGCAGTGAGCACTCAATGACACCACAGGGACACCAGGGACACCCAGAGCCACCCCAGGACAGCCAGAGCCACCACAGTGACCCAGGGCCCCCCAGTCCTTGCAGGTGGCCTCACAGCCACCCTCCTCCATCATCGCCTGAGAGGGGACAGTGCTCAGGGACAGCCAGAGACACCC